>NW_001889913.1:371706-373263 GCF_000143565.1 Laccaria bicolor S238N-H82
TTCACTTGCCTGCTCGGTTATTTTTTACCCGGCCTCGGCACTGGCTAAAGTACTTCAACAATTTACTATTAAATCGGCTCTATTACCTGAGACGCAGCCCGGGCACTTTTACCAATTTAATTCACTTGTCTGCTCGGTTATTTTCCACTCGGCCTCGGCATCAGTTAAAGTACTTCACCAATTTAATGTTAAATCGGCTCTATTACCCGAGACATAGCCTGGGCACTTTTACCGATTTAATTCACTTGTCTGCTTGGTTATTTTTCACCCGGCCTCGGCACCAGCCAAAGTACTTCACCAATTTAATATCAAATCAGCTCTATTATGCGAGACGCAGCCTGGGCAATGTTACCAATTTAATTCACTTGTCTGCCCGGTTATATTTCCACCCGGCCTCGGCACCAGTTAAAGTACTTCACCAATTTAATATCAAATCAGCTCTATTACCCGAGACGCCAGCCCAGGCATTTTACCGATTTAATTCACTTGTCTGCTCGGTTATTTTCCACCCGGCCTCGGCACCAGCCAAAGTACTTCACCAATTTAATATTAAATTGGCTCTATTATCCAAGACGTAGCCCGGGCACTTTTGCTGATTTAATTCACTTGTCTGCTCGGTTGTTTTCCACCCAGCCAAAGTACTTATCAATTTAATTCACTTGCCTGCTCGGTTATTTTTTACCCGGCCTCGGCACTGGCTAAAGTACTTCAACAATTTACTATTAAATCGGCTCTATTACCTGAGACGCAGCCCGGGCACTTTTACCAATTTAATTCACTTGTCTGCTCGGTTATTTTCCACTCGGCCTCGGCACCAGTTAAAGTACTTCACCAATTTAATATTAAATCGGCTCTATTACCCGAGACATAGCCTGGGCACTTTTACCGATTTAATTCACTTGTCTGCTCGGTTATTTTTCACCCGGCCTCGGCACCAGCCAAAGTACTTCACCAATTTAATATTAAATCGGCTCTATTATCCGAGACGCAGCCCGGGCACTTTTACCGATTTAATTCACTTGTCTGCTCGGTTATTTTCCACCCGGCCTCGGCACCAGCCAAAGTACTTCACCAATTTAATATCAAATCAGCTCTATTATCCGAGATGCAGCCCGGGCACTTTTACCAATTTAATTCACTTGTCTGCTCGGTTATTTTCCACTCGGCCTCGGCACCAGTTAAAGTACTTCACCAATTTAATGTTAAATCGGCTCTATTACCCGAGACATAGCCTGGGCACTTTTACCGATTTAATTCACTTGTCTGCTTGGTTATTTTTCACCCGGCCTCGGCACCAGCCAAAGTACTTCACCAATTTAATATCAAATCAGCTCTATTATCCAAGACTCAGCCCGGGCACTTTTACCAATTTAATTCACTTGTCTGCTCGGTTATTTTCCACCCGGCCTCGGCACCAGCCAAAGTACTTCACCAATTTAATATCAAATCGGCTCTATTATCCAAGACATAGCCTGGGCACTTTTACCGATTTAATTCACTTGTCTGCTTGGTTATTTTTCACCCGGCCTCGGCACCAGCCAAAGTACTTCACCAATT
>NW_001889913.1:374110-380489 GCF_000143565.1 Laccaria bicolor S238N-H82
TTCTCAGCCCTTTGAAAGTACTTCAACAATTTAATATCACCTGATGTGCAGCCCAGGCATTTTTACCAATTTCATTCACTTGTCTGCTCGATTATTTTGCATCCGGACATGGCACCAGCCAACGTACTTCAACAGTTTGGGATTTAAATGCCTGCATCACCCGATGTGCACCTTTACTGATGTAATTCATGTCTGCTTGGTGTAATTTCACCCGGACATGGTGCCAGCTCACACATCCTTTCCCTGAAAAATGCACTGGCCCAGACACAATGATTTAATATGGAATCGGCTCAATCACTCAAGGTGAAACCCGGGTATTTGTACTATTTCCCACTTGTCGGCTCCATTATTTTGCATCTGAACATGTTTGATTGGCTGTTTCCATGCATTTATACAGATTCAATAACCTTGTCTGCTCAGTAACTTTGCACCAGAATACAGGACCAGCTAATGTACTCACTGGCCTGATGCAAACATAAAACCAGAGGGTGATTTTGAATGCAGGACATGGCAAAGAACACTGGGGGGTTGGTACAACATATGAACAAGTAAACTTAGTTAGGCCATGTATTAGCCAGGCTGGCTATCATCACGGGACAGATGGCAACATAAATTGTTTAATTGGAGACAAGCCAAAGAATGGTAGGGAGTGTGGTGCCGACTGGGCCAGGCCATATCCAGGCTGGAGATGGCAACAGATGGGGGCCGGCCTCATCTCTGCTCGGGGCTCACAATGAGATTCATGACCTCGGGTATGTAAACTGACTTTGCCGAGCCAGGGTGTGGCAAGTGGGCTGATCCATATTGTGAGGAATCAAAAGCTGTTCAGCTGACCCACAATCCAAGGCAATTTCAGCAGGGTCAATTCATCATTAGGCTGGTCGGCTGGCACACAGAACCACTCCTCAAGAAGATATGGGTGGCCGAGCCAGCTTTGATGGGGTCAACATATACATCGGCTCATCAGCAGGCACCATCAACCATGGCCTGTTTGTATGGTCAGGGGGCTCAGTGTTGTTGGGGTAAGGTCACTAATACTTGTGATGCAAGAAATGACCAGTATTTCCTTGATCGGACCATTTTAACAGCTCGAAATGATGATGTTGATGATCTCAATGAAACGATACTTCAACGCATGCGTGGAAATGAATTTACATTTCACTCAGCAGACTCTATTATGAGAGAAGGAGGTGTGGATGGTGAATTTGAATACCCAGTAGAATACCTCAATTCCATCAACCTTAGTGGAATGCCTCTAGTAAAATTGAAACTCAAGATAGGTGCACCAGTAATGATCCTTCGAAATATTGATCCAGCAAATGGACAATGCAATGGAACCTGGGCAATCCTCACCCGTGCCTCTTCCCAAGTTTAAAAAATAACCATTCTGGGAGGAGAATTTGCAGGACACACAGCATTCATTCCCCGCATAAGATTTGAGCCTTCAAATGGTGAACTTCCATTCCAGTTATGCAGAAGGCAATTTCCTGTTCGCCTGGCCTTTTGCATGACAATCAACAAATCTCAGGGACAGTCAGTGAAACATTTAGGACTGGATGTTCGGACCCCAGTATTTACACATGGACAACTTTATGTGGCTCTTTCACGTTGCACATCAAGCAACCGTATCAAAGTTCTCTTCAAAGATGGTTCACAACAAACTGTAACACAAAATGTAGTCTATCCAGAGGTATTATTAGATTGATGTAAATGGTAAAAGTACTGATAAATGTCACTTTATTTTGATTGAGATGTAAGAAGAGCCAGAATTGAACATGTGTACCAGAACTAGGATTAAACATGTGTACCAGGGGGTCCAGGGGGCGTGCCCCCAGCAAGCTGTGACCAGTGCTGGAGGAACAGCTGAGTGTTAGCGAGTGCCGTGCCGTAGGCACAGGTCTAAAGCTTGTCTAATATATAAAGAGAGGATGGTTGACAGTTATTACATAATAGATCATGTAAGCAGCCTCTTTGTCTTTTACTGAGCCGCGTTTCCCAGGAATGTCACATGCTGTGACCACAACTATAGAACCCAAAACATTGTGTTGGTAGCTTCCAACCATATTCTGTAATGGTAAAATTTTGTATAGTGCTGCATTATTTTTTTGTGAGTGGCTCTGTGGTCACACCTCTCTGAGCAGCCTCAATTTCGCTTTTTCTGTACTATTTTTTACCCCTCACTTCCCTATATCCATTGTCAGTGTATTCTTCTCCTACTTTGAGATCTATGCAGATTAAATTTCAGGTGGATTTTAGTTGCTTAATAGATTTTCATAATTGATCTACTGAGTGCATGATATGGTACTGTGTAAGCCATAGCCAAGGGTTGAAAGACCAAAAAATATAGCCCAGCCTCAATTTTGCTTTTTCTGTACTATTTTTCATCCTCCACTCCCCTCCACCCACTGTCATGGTATATTTTTCTTATTTTTGAGATCTGTGCAGATTAATTTTCAGGTGGATTTTAGTTGCTCAACAGATTTTCATGAGTGGCCTATAGCAATGTTAGGTTGGGTTTCATATGTTGTATTTGAAATTGAAGCACTGAATTGTAATTCATGGTGCATGGTATGGTACTGTGTAAGCCATAGCCAAGAGTTGAAAAATCAAAAAATATGGCCAGCTTTGTACTGCTGACTGCAGTTACAGTAAAAATGTAGGACTATATAGGTGTGGATCTAAATGTAACTTTGATGATTTGGATTAGAATAAAATTTGAATGAGGGCAGTTTAACTTTGATGATTAAGATAAAATGTGTGTGTCAAAATTGGGATTGAACATATCAACTGGGAGGTCCAGGGGGCTTGCCCTGACATGCTGGCCAAGTGCAGCCAGTGCTGTTGCAGTGTATTTTTGAAAAGTTAAATAAAATGTAAGTACCAAAACAGGGATTGGTGTAACTTTGAGAAACATGTACACCACAGTTATCAGATTTTTAAGAGATAGCCCAAGGGTCTTCCCTTTGGCAGGCTGGCCAAGTGCAGTGAGTGCCAAACCATAGGTGCAGGTCAGAGCATAATTTAAAAAATTCAAATTTAATAAGATGTAAGTACCAAAACAGAGATTGAAAATGTGCACAGGAACTGGAATAAACATATGTACTGGGGGGACAGCTTGCCTCTGGCAGGCATGGCCAAGTGAAGTGAGTGCTGTGTCCAACTCTAAGCCTAACATTGATGATTCAGATGACAGGTATACACCAGATCTGGGATAAAGAATGTGTATCAGAATGGAGATTGAATACCAGAAGTGGGATTAAACATATGCACTGGAACTGGGATAAAAGATGTGTACCAAAACTGGAATTAAACATGTGTACTGGGGGCCACACCATAGTTGCAGAAAGTGTAACTTTGAGCAACATGTACACCACAACTGTTAAATTTGTATCAGATAGTCCAAGGGCTTGCCTCTGGCAAGCTGACCAAGCACAATGAGTACCACTGCAGGTTAAAGTGTATCTTTGAAAAGTCAAATGAAGTGAAATAAAGAGTAAGTATTAAAACAGGGATTAAAGATGTGTACCAGAACTGGAAACAAACACATGTGCTGGGGGGTGGCAAGGCATGACTGAGCAAAGTGAGTGCTGTAGTATAAGTTCAGGTTTAAGTCTAACTATGTGTACCAAAAGTGGGATTAAATATATGTACCAGAAGTGGGATTAAACATGAACTGGGATAAAAAATGTGTAGCAAAACTGGGATTAAACATGTGTACCAGGGGGAGGAGGAGCCACGAGCCGAAGGCGAGTGGCAACAAAGACTTGGGTTGGAAGAGCTGCTTGGTGAAGCAAAGAACAACAGGTACTGTTGGGTAACAGCACATCCCTGTTTCACTTTTATAAGCTCTTCAGGTTCTTTGCATAGCATTCAAATGTGTGTAGCCATGGCATTGGACAGCCTTATTGTTCACCTTGCATCATTCTGACTCAACATGAACTGGGATAAAAAATGTGTACCAAAACTGGGATAAAAAATGTGTAATGAAACTGGGAAAAAAAATGTGTACCAAAACTGGGATTAAACATGTGTACCGGGGGGTCCAGGGGGCGTGCCCCCAGCAAGCTGTGACCAGCACCAGAGGCATGGCCGAGCGTTAGCGAGTGCTGTGCCGTAGGTGCGGGTCTAAAGCTTGTGCATACAAACTTTATCTCGTACGCTTATCTACATTATGTAACCTACTACAATGTCGGAAGAATATACAACGGGATCTTACCGGATGGAAATGCTGAAGGCCACAAATTGGATGCCATGGAAGCGACAGATGATGGCCGTGCTTCGTGACCTTGGACTGGAGAAGTATATTGCAAAGGATGCAAAACCTCCAGGATCAGCTGATCCCCGAAGCCCGACAACGGAAGAATTAGCAGCAACAAAGAAATGGGCCGAAGGCGATGCCAAGGCGCAGACAAGAATAGAACTCGCTATTAGTGATGCAGAAATGATCCACATCAGTGGCGCAACGACAGCGCGGGAAATGTGGGATCAACTCACCATGGTCAAGGAATCCAAAGGCAGGCTAGGGGTGCTTGCAACACGTCATGCGCTATACAGAATGAGCGCAGATGAGGGAATTGATCTGGTGGAACATATATCGAAGCTAAGAAAGCTTCAGGAAGAATTGCACCTAATGGAAAACATGGTATCAGATGAAGATTTCGTCATGATCTTGATCACATCACTCCCTGAAAGTTGGGATAATTATACTTCATCATACCTGGGTGCATCCGGAAATAAACCAACCCTGAAATCACACGAGCTTATTGCGATTTTGATCGAAGAATACCGCCGTCATCAAGGACGAAATGAGGAGACATCTGGAGGATTGTCTATGCAAGCTAGGCATCAGCAAAAGGGCGGAAGAAATACAAGCTCACAGGGAAAGAAGAAAACAGATGTGGAGTGTTACAACTGCCACAAGAAAGGCCACATGTCAAATGAATGTTGGGCCAAAGGTGGAGGCTGTGAGGGACAAGGTCCTAAGGGCCGTCGAGGACCAAATTGAGGTGACAGATCTCACCAAACACAAGATTCCGTGAAC
Organism: Laccaria bicolor S238N-H82; assembly: GCF_000143565.1. Classification (NCBI taxonomy): domain Eukaryota; kingdom Fungi; phylum Basidiomycota; class Agaricomycetes; order Agaricales; family Hydnangiaceae; genus Laccaria; species Laccaria bicolor. The sequence continues at coordinate 379,152 of NW_001889913.1, forward strand.
AATTCACTAGGCGATTGTGCCTACATGGTCAATCAAAATATCCACAATTTTTCGAAATATGACTGGGTTCTTGATTCAGCCACGACATCACACATTTGCACGATCCGAGATGCATTTACTGATTATGAGCTGTTAAACTCTGAAGTTGATGGTATTGGTGGATCAGCAATGACACAGGGACGAGGAACAGTGGCAGTCAACTTTAAATTTGATGGCCAATCAATCAAGCACATTTTGCGGAATGTATTACATGTCCCGAAAGCACCAAATTGCTTACTTTCAATTCCTCGCTTAGCAATTGGAGGAGGAAGGGTAGAATTTAATGGCAATGGATGCCAACTATATGACAAAACTAATAGGGTTATTGGAAAGGGAAAGTTGACAAACATGTTATATTTGCTTGATGCACGTGCGGAATTGCCAAATCAGGAAAGCGCCCAATACACATCAATTCGGACACACTCTTGGGATCAATGGCATCGACTTTATGGCCACATCTCTGTCAATGCAATTAAAAACCTGAAATCAAACGAAATGGTGGATGGGCTCAAGATTGATGAGTCTACAATCCCATCATTAACTTGTGAAGCTTGTATTCAAGCAAAACAAGCACACAAACCTTTTCCACAAGAAGCAAAAAATCGATCCGAGATACCTGGTGAATGCATCATGAGTGATGTATGGGGACCAGCACAAACAGAGTCAATCGGACAGTGGAAATATTATGTTTCATTTACAGATGATGGCACACGTTTGACTGCCGTACTATTCCTAAAAAACAAGGGACAAGCATTTGACCGCATTAAGGAGTATGTTGCCGTTATTGAACGGAAATTTGGAAAACCCCCAAGATTTATGCGATTTGATAATGGGAAGGAATTGGTTAATGAGAAACTTCAAAATTGGGCTGCAGAAAAAGGAATTACTATTGAAACATCTGCCCCATATTCACCTTCTCAAAATGGAGTTGCAGAAAGGTTTAATCGCACACTTTTGGAACTTGCACGGGCAATGTTAATTGTGAAAAACCTTCCAGTATTTTTATGGGACGAAGCGGTCATGCACGCGGCATATTTACGAAACTGCGCGCCCACACGCGCTTTAAATGGCAAAACGCCGTATGAAGCTTGGACAGGTAATAAACCTGATATTTCGCACCTCAGGGAATTTGGATGCGACGTTTGGGTGCTAGACGAGACCAAGGGTTGTTCTAAGCTCGCACCAAAATCAAACAAATTTATTTTTGTAGGTTTTCACGATGGATCAAAGTCAGTCTGTTATTATGATGCTAAAACTCGAAAAATTAAAGTCTCACGCAATGTGGCATTAACGAAAATA
>NW_001889913.1:380539-381531 GCF_000143565.1 Laccaria bicolor S238N-H82
TAGTCTCCCCAAAGCAGAAAGAATACAGTGTATATTATATATGCTTAATTTGTGGTAGCTCAGAATAGCCATTTGGGGTTCTGAGTATCTGTATTGCACAAAATGCCCAGAAGACATATAAATCCCATGGGAGTTCCAGAGGAATATGTTCAATTATTATTTGCAAGACATGAAGATATAAGGTTCTAATTGGAGAACTTACCTGGTAAATGGTGCATGCAGAGGAGGGAGGAATACATTGTATCCATTCGTTACATCACCACAGTTTCACCAATGAGAGTCAAAAGTGGGTTGGAGGTAGGGATGGGATAGCTAGAAAGAAGTTTAAAAGGAATTACAGAGATTGACAAGACAAGATAATGATTTCAGAAGATTATATATGGAGCAGGACAATGGTACGTGGATAGTCACTAACATTCTAGCCATATCTCTGTATCCACCAAAACACATATTCAAAACATCCTGCCTTCCTTACCTGATCAATACTCTTTGAACAACCTACTAGCTACCCCAGCCTTAAGTGAACCCCACACCATATATAATAAACACCACCAAGATATGATTAGGAACTTGTTTGGAGAGAAATAGTCCAGTAACAGTGGAAATACTATACTCATGACTGGTGGGCAGAATGGGGGCGGGATTACACCTATTGGAGAAACTAGTGCCTGATTTAGTAATTGTCGGTCAACAATGATGGCATTGAGAGGGGGCACCAGGCGGATGGTGTGAAAGTTATAACTAACTTGTCTCTTTGGCATTGGTGTATGAATGGCTCCGAGCTCGGGGAACAACTCTCATGAGTTGTGTTATCTTGTCTGCTCGGTAATATTACACCCAGACTGAAATGATACGGATGCAACCCAGGCATGTTCAGTGATATACTTCACTTGTAGGCTCGGTAGTGGTCCACTTGAACAAAGCATGGTTGAAGTACTTCCGGGCATTTTTACCAATTGAATCCACTCAGGGGGATCCTCAGAGTCGACCGC
>NW_001889913.1:381628-383149 GCF_000143565.1 Laccaria bicolor S238N-H82
CTATGCACAATGATTGGATCTCTAATGTACGCTGCACTGGGAACGCGCCCAGATATTGTGTACGCAACAAATAGACTTGCACAATTTACAAGCCAGCCCCAACCAAAACATTGGACAGCTGTTAAAAGAATATTCTGTTATTTGAAAGGCACGAAGAATTATATGCTCATGTATGGAGGACAAAATTCTAATGCAGACGTGAATATCTATTGCGACGCTGATTGGGCTTCACACGCCAACAGAAAATCAGTCAGCGGATATATTGTAATCATAGCAGGAGGAGCCGTGGCTTGGAGCTCAAAAAAGCAAAATACTGTTGCTCTTTCAACTGCTGAAGCAGAATATGTTTCTGCTACTCACACTGCCAAACAAGTACTTTGGCACAGGTCTTTATTCAACGAACTCAAAATTCCGCAGCCAAAAACTTCCACAATTTTCACAGATAATCAAGCTGCTATATCTATTGGTCATAATCCAGAATTTCACACTCGCACGAAGCACATTGACATAGCGCTTCATTTTTTGTGAGATCACATCGAAAAAGGAACACTCAATATGGTCTACATAACAACCCACAACAACCTTGCAGATCTATTCACTAAAGGACTACCTAGGGTTGTACATCAAGACCTAACTTATGAAATTGGTGTAATACCTGACCAAGGGGGAGTGTTGGAATAACACCTAGCATATGGTCAGCCATTTCATGAACTACGTAGATAGATCGAGAATACTTAATTACTAAGCCCGAGGACATCACCGAGGTGATTTATCAGACACCTAGTATCATGTAGTATATTCTAGTATTTACATTCTGTAGTATATAAGGGTGACGAAATTGCCCTCTACAATAATTATTATTCTTTGAACTTACCACTGCGCTATATACTCTCAACAAATACCAATCCAATACCCTGTTGGAGCAGCAAGTACGAGGGGTAGTGGTTAAGTGAGAAGGTAATTCCTGCTACGTTAGTAGTGGGTCTTGTGGTGGGTCGTCGGGTGGGAAAAAATTCACGTGCTGCACGTGCCACTGAGACATCATGTTTCTTCACACAGTCATATGCTACTATGCCCCACACTCAATTATCAATACAGCCGTCGGGGTAGACGACCAAACCTCATCTTTTTATGTAACATATTTAATCTACATTTCTTGCACATGACAGCCTGCTTTGAGCTAACACATGTCTACAAACCGTGTATATAATGCATGTCTGCCCTTCGTGTCCTATTTCTTTTTTTTATACAGTGACTCTGTGATCACATTTGTCATGAACCTGAAAGTCGTTCAGCAATATTGATTTCTCTCTGAATTGGGTCCTGACTGTTCAATTATTTCTGGTATATAGAATGTGTTGTTTCCTCCACATGCCAATGGATGTCCTGTTTAATTCAGCCTGTACTTGAATATATCACATGCGATACACGTTCAGAAAAGATACACACTGTGGATCAAGGGGGCTCCGGCAATAGAATGCCGGACCTATACCCAGTTAGTTAGTCCAGCTTGATGGTCCG
>NW_001889913.1:385351-401666 GCF_000143565.1 Laccaria bicolor S238N-H82
CCAGGTCTTTTTTTCATGCTGGAGCCCCCTTGCTGTGGATTGTCTATTGGCTCTCTTTAAACAAGCAACATGAGCATGTGTGTTGCATAAGAATAACAGATATGTACATTTATTGGCACGACAGCTGACATCGCATTAGACCTATTAGCACAGAACACCTTGGACATATAAGCATTTGCTAAAGCCTTTCGTTGCTTCGCTCTATCGTTGCTGGTCAAAAACAAATCAGGATACATTGGCCACAGCTAAAAGCAAATGCGTGATACAGGTTGAAAATTGAACAAGGATTGTACCTCTTGTTCTGCTTTGATTATATTTTCTGGTTGATCCATGAAGGTCCTTGAAAGGTTGAGATGCTGATGAGCCATTCTTCTGATTGACGACTGAGAAGAGAACTTTAATTTAGCGTTAAGAAATAAGCTGCAATGACACTCACCTTCTATCGGTTAACATACGCATCTGAACAATGGGGTTTCAATGATTGGCAGATGTGTTCGCTCCAACAGACAGTCGATACACCTTGTGTGGTTGTTGCTTACTAGCTCATTTTTAAAGGAATCGTACCTGGAATCCGTATGAGGATATACCAACAGCAACACACTCCCCGAATGGGGAATTCAGCAGAGTTTGAAACCCTAACCGGCAACCTAACCTCCTAACCTAACGAGAACCCTAACCATAACCCTAACGAGAACCCTAACCATAACCCTAACCTCCTAACCTAACTGAGAACGCGCTACCACACGGGGAGACAAAATATCCCAAACCCTAACCATTAACCCTAACCTCCTAACCTAACCAAGAGTGCGCTACTGCATGGGGAGAGTTAAGAGTGTGCTACTGCGCGAAGGACATGTATTATCTTATATGCTAACCCTAACATCCCTAACCCTAATGGCGCCTATTTGGCAGATACGTCGGAGTGTCAATAATGGCCAATTTGATGGGATATCAGCGACACATTGTCATGTGCCTGAGTGTGTTGGGTGTCGTTGTTGGTACACCCTGAATCCGTATGATGACCGCATAAGACTTTGAAACCATTAGTTAGAAGAAAAATCTTACGAGGCATCGTGGCAGAAAAGTAAAATAAGATGCAAATAAGATGAAAGATCAATGACCGGGAGATGAAACGGCCATACTGTGCTGTTACCTCCAAAAAAAAAAAAAGAGCTAAGTGAATGTATAATTTAACATTCAATTAAAATAGACCGTAGCGGGCTATGCGGCTTGCCGCGCTGACGTGTATTATAAATTCGGGGACTCTCAGTCCCCTTTATATACTACTATCACGTGGGGGGAGTTGGACTGTCGTATTGGGTTGGACCATTTTACTATTTCATCTCTTCCTTCTTCCACAATCATCCATTGGCCTCCAAGAATTGGTCATAGATAGATAGATGTCCCTCAAACTGATTCAGGTTCTTTGCACAATTATTTCTAACTTGTGGCTTGTTCTCGAGACAAATGTAAAGTGTTTACACCAAGTTGTGACACACCCAAATTTGATAGATACACGAGCATATGGCCAAAGTTGTTAATAAACATCAGACTAACAAGCCTAGTCTACGTATTAGGTAATCTACGTAGTTAAACAACTACGTACGTCTCGTATGTCTCTCAATAAGACTTGCCTCCTGCTTCCATCTCAATAGGTTATGGGCCCCGGTAACGCTTAAACCTGTATTGGTTTTCCACACAGGCCACAGCGCTAAACCTTACTGTCAACTACTGTCAACATGTTGAGCAGAAGCTTGTATGGCCCTGATTCTCGGGAGCCAACACCTCGACAGCCAACACCTTTGGGGGAACAACCCCTAAACATCCTAGACACTGGCAATGTTCAGCTACCCTCCATCATTGCCGTACGAGGCATGGAGAATGCCGCGATCATCAAACTGTCAAGTAGCGAGTTACTAAACTCGACGAATTGGATCGTTTGGCACAAACAGATGTATATCATGCTTGATCTTTGCGAAGTCTTAGAATACATGCAAGGACTAGTCAAAGTGCCGAATCCACTCATGGATCCTCAAGGCGCAAGGAACTGGAGGAAGAATGATAACTACGCTAAGCATCTTCTTACTTCAAACATCAGCACTATGGAGATGATGAATCTTGGATGACCAGGCACTTCGTTCGAATGCTGGAACCAACTCGTCGCTTTATACGAGAACAAAACCCACGACACCATCATCGCCTTTACACGCAACTTACACCAATTGCGAGCGGTCGAGGGAGACGACATCCCAAAGCACCTTGTCAAACTGAGACAATACTACCTACGCATCAACCTCACAGCCAATCCTGACTTCCGAATCTCAAATGCCCAATTCAAAGTAATCATATCATCATCCTTACCCAAAACCTGGGACAGCTTCACTGAAGACTACGTCGGACGGAGGACTGACATCGTGGAGACGAATCCCAAGAAACTTATGTCCTCTCAGGAGTTCATTGGCATCATACACGAGGAGTACTTGAGGCGAACTGGGCGTTCCGAAGAAGAATCGACCAATTTTGCAATTCAGAAACCCCGTAACAAAGCTTCAAAACCCAACCTTGCTCAATGCATCAGTAAAGACAAAAAGTGGTGCTCCAACTGTGAGCGTGACAACCACAACAATGCCAACTGCCTCTACCTCAACAAATCCCCACCATGTGGCTTTTGTCACATGAAGGGTCACACTGACAAGAACTGTCGAAAGAAGAGGAAAAAGGAGAGGGAAGACAGAGCAAAGAAAAGGAAGTGTGAAGAGGATCATGAGGGATGCACTGCAAAGAAACAAAAGAAAGATGTTGCAAATGTTGTACAGGAGGAAGAAGTTATTGCCTTCTTAGCTGGTGAAGACTATAATTATGACACATTTGATGTATCGGATAGCTTGGCAATGGATGAGCGTGTTTCCTATTATGATGCTTGGGTTGCAGATACTGGAACCACATCTCACATCTGTAATCAATGCACCTCCTTCATCACTTATCAACCGCTAAGTGACAAAACTGTCTCTGGTGTTGGAGGCATGAAAACCACTGCCAAAGGCACTGGAACTGTTGAAGTTGAATCCCTTTACAATGGATACAAGTATATTTTAAGATTGGAGAATGTCCTACACATCCCTTCAAATCCCAACAACCTTTTTTCACTTGGACGTTGGGATAACTCTGGAGGACGCTATCTTGGAGGGGGAGGTGGCATTACTCTTGTCACAAAAGATGGAAAATCCATCACTAGATGCGAGAAGGTCTCAAACAATTTATATTGAATGAAATTAACTGTTTGAAAACCAGGATCTTCAACCACCAAATCAATGACTGTAACACCTCAGACTTATCTAACCTCTGAACCAGCTTAAAGCTGGGAAACATGGCACAAAAGATTTGGCCATATCAGCTATTCAGGTCTACAAAAATTACTAGATCTCAAACTCATCAATGGCCTCAATGTTGACACTTGGACAGCCAAGCCAGACTGTATCCCTTGTACAGAGGCAAAGCAAACTGTCGAACCATTCAAGGAATCTTCTGAACGTAATACTGAACCTGGGGAACTTACACATATCGACATGTGGGGAAAGTACCATATTTCCTCCATCAACGGAAATCAATATTATATTGTTTTTGTTGATGATCGTGGACGATTCACTTCCCTAGACTTTGTCAAACTAAAGGACCAAGCTGTTCAAAGCGTTAAAAATTATGTTACACGCCTTAAAACTCTTGGGAGACAACCAAAAGCACTACGCTTTGACAGGGGGAAAGAATTTGTAAACCAAGACCTTCGGGACTGGTGTGCAAAACAGGGAATTGAAATACAAACCACAGCTCCCTATTCTCCATCCCAAAATGGAGTCACTGAACACATGAACCGAACACTGGTAGAGCTTGCACGTGCAATGATCAATGCTCATGGCCTTCCTGAATTTCTTTGGGAACTAGCTGTAGCTTATGCTGCCTACCTAAGAAATCGAGCTTTCACTACACCCCTTGGCAAACACACACCTTATGAAATTTGGCATAATAACAAGCCAAACGTCTCTCATCTTCGTGAATTTGGGGCACCTGTCTGGATCCTACATCAAGGAAAAGCTGAACAGCCAAAAATTCAGACCAAATCAACACGACGAGCCTATGTTGGCTATGATGACGGTTCTAATTCCGTTCTTTATTACAATGCAGCCACTTGCAAAATTCTATCCTCAAGGAATTTTCGTTTCCTCACACAAACCACTATTCCTCCACCCATAGATGATATCGAAATTGATACAACACCTGAAGGGGAGAAGACACCATCTGTACAATCTACAGATGAACCAAATGAAAATGGGAAACATACTACTGAGGAAGAACCATACCAACGAAGGACAAGGGGCAAAGATGTCGATTATAGAGCTCTAAATGAAGCTTACCCTGACGAACTCGATGAGCAGGGAAATCTTATCATTGAAACTGACAACGATGAAATTTATGCCATTATGGCAGGAGATGAACACAACAGTCTCAAAGAAGCCAAGGCCTCATATGATTGGCCAGAATGGCAACGTGCTATGGATATCGAACATAAACAACTTCTCCAAATGGGAACTTGGAAATTAATCGACCCACCTCCCAATGCCATACCCATTGCCAACAAATGGGTCTACATCAAAAAATGTGACCAACTTGGTAAGATTACCAAATACAAAGCACAATTGGTAGCAAAAGGATGCGCCCAATGTCCAGGTTACAACTATGTCAAAACTTTTTCACCTGTTGTACGCATGGAAACACTCTGTGCTATTCTTGCTCTAACAGTCAAGAATAAATACAAGATACAACAGATGGACATAAAGGGTGCTTACCTTAATGGCATTTTGAAGGAAAAGGTCTACATGAAACAACCAGAGGGGTACAACGATGGCACTGGACGAATTTGTGAACTTGTGAAAACCATCTATGGCTTGAAACAATCAGGTCGTGAATGGAACCACAAGTTGGACACCAAGCTCAAAGAGCTTGGATATACAAGACTTTATTTGGATCCTTGCACCTACATATGACGGGATGGAGATACAATCTCCATCATCACTGTTTGGGTTGATGACCTTCTTCTATTTGCATCAGGTGATGACTTGATGCATAAAATGAAGGAGGAAATCAAAGCTTCATGGGAGGTAACTGATCTGGGAGAGCCAAAGAAAATAATTGGCATTGAAATCTCTCATACTGGGAACTCCATCACAATTTCCCAACAGCAGTACATCGAGTCTATTCTCCAACGTGAAAATATGACAGATTGTAACCCCATCTCAACGCCGCTAGATCCAAAAGTCAAAATTTTACCAAATCCGGAAGGAAATCAAGGTAGCCGAAGTAACTACTTTGCACAATGTTTAGGTGAGCTACAATTCCTCGCCAATGCCACCCAACCGGATATTGCTTTTGCCGTCAACCGCCTTGCCTCTTACACTGCCAACCCCACAATACAACATGTCACGGCATTAAAACATATCCTACAATATCTCAAAGGCACAAAATCACATGGAATAACATATTCCAACTCCCAAGGCAACCAAGAAAATGACCTGTTCCATGGTTTCTTTCATGGTTTTGCTGATGCTGCCTATGCCGACACAGAAGACTACAAGTCCACAGCTGGCTATGTCTTCATCGCAGCAGGGGGAGCGATAACATGGCGTTCTAAAAGACAGACGTTTACTGCTCTCTCAACAACTGAAGCCGAATATGTTGCTTTATCAGAAGCTGCTCGTGAAGCCTACTGGCTCAGAAACCTTTACGAAGAACTTGGAATTGCACAAAAGTCACCAACAACAATCAAAGGTGACAACAATGGATCAATCTCAATAGCCAGGAACCCACAATTCCACAACCATGCCAAACACATCGCAGTTCGATACCATAGAGTACAAGATGCGATCAACGAAGGCATAATCAAAATTAAATCTTGCCATGATCCTGAACAAACAGCCAACATACTTACAAAGGCTTTATATTGCTTTAAACATCGCAAACACGTTGCCGAAATGGGAATAAGAGCGACACTAGAAGGAACTTAGAATAAGTGGTAGCTTTTCCCTACCCTTCCAGGAGGGTTTTTAACACACCCACAGTTCCTATCTATTAAAATACGTCAACGACTTGAAGGGGAGTGTTAATAAACATCGGACTAACAAGCCTAGTCTACGTATTAGGTAATCTACGTAGTTAAACAACTACGTACATCTCCTATGTCTCTCAATAAGACTTGCCTCCTGCTTCCATCTCAATAAAAGTTCATACAAAACTATCTCAAGTATATGATATAATCTTTTTCAATGTATTCTAATAATTGAATCCCGTCCAAGTGCTCTGTGAAGTGCATATTGCGGGGACGGCCAGTTACACACAAATCCTGGTGACACAAGTTGAGACTCCGCTGCACACCAATAATCACTGTAGCGCGCCTACAGGCGCAAAGCCCACTACAGCGATTACATGAAAATGAAATAATGTTTTTCAGAGTTCTTTTGTTGGCTGCTCGTCGTCGAACTGCTTGTGCAGTTCGCTCCTTGCAGCCACTGCAAGTTGAAGCTTTTCAGAAGCTCCTCACGACGATGACGAAAGCGGAAACCAAGCAAGTGCAAAAGGAGTACAAACAGGCGTAATGTTTCCCATGATGGAGCCCTTGAGAGCTGCAGGCTAAGACCCACTACTTATGTAGTGGGCATTGCGTGTACAAACCGATGTGACAAATGTGTGATGATTGGACCAAGACACCCTTCGGTGTATGCAAACAAACTTGTTTCGTCAAAATCAAGCTACAGTAGCTCCACATCAATAAAATTCCATTAACTTCTGCTGAGACTTACATTAAGCAGTAAAAACTGCAGTCTTTCCTCCCTACAAGCAAAGCAAATGTGTTGTGTTTATTGTGCTACAGAGCCAGACACTGAAAACGGTCCAACTCCCCCCACATGATAGTACAAACATATGTAACTAGAATGTACTACAAACTACTATAACTATCTACAGTGTCCTATATGATATTAGTATATGAGACTAGTACTTACGTGCGCGTATGGGCTCTGGTGTCATGTCTGGGACAAGGACACCATTTTTCAAAAATTACATATATGGTAACTACATGTAAGGATTATATACGGCTGTATAGTGTAGTGGATTATTGCGCTTTTTTGGTCTCCTTTTATGGCCAACCTAAGTTCAATTCCAGCAATTGACATCTTTTTTTTTTCACAGAGATAATTGAATCACAAATATGTATCTTGTTAGAAACTTGACAGATTGCTATGAAAATTTGTGAAATATATCCTCTCCCTATCTACCATTTAAAATTGGGGCAGGCACCCATTGGGGGCCACAACTATGAGGAAACAGGTTAGATATCATGAGTAACTCTTCCCATCAGCATGCATTTTTACACATGAAACCACAAGACAGGAGATTAGGCCAAGAGCTCAGATTAAATGCAAAGCAGATTTATGTTCAAGTTCCTCATGTTGAGCTAACAAGGATAGAGTACTGAAAATTACAATGAACAGGAATAATGATGGCTCTAGTGTCATGTCTGGAAAAGCTGAGAGTGTTTCAATTCTTTTCAAAAATGTGCATGTAAGAATTTACACTGATTATATATGTAGAATTACAGATCAACAGCAAGGGTTGTTTGGTTATGACAGATTTATTCTCAACTTTGGATAGATTTATTGTAACACAGTCCAGATCTTGATATTGTTACAAATTCTTTTTTTATGAATGTCAAGACTATGTGAGGAAATATTAACAACATACCAGCACTCCTGTATCAGCATTTTTAAAGCAGTACAACATTTTTTTTTACCCATTGATTCTGTCTTTTTGTTGCCTTTAGTGCAGCAACCTGCCATTAAGAGGAAAAAGTGCATGTAAAGTGCTTCCACATATTCTGAGATATTCCACTAGTATGGACACATACTTTGATGAGCAATTGGATTAAGTGGAACTGACTCTATGCTCAGAACAGCACAAATTCTCTTTTCAATGTTTTAAAAATGCATTCTGGGTTCATATTAATGTATCCTATAATTTACACAAGGTAAGTGAGCTATTCAAATATTTTTCTGGCCTGCGGCGCATAGCACAGGGAGAAAAGCCGGTAGGAGGTCAAATGTTTGAGCAGCTGCCTTTTTGGGCGTGGGTGTGAGATTGATGGCTTATGTCTGTTTTGGGACGACTAAGGTTGGCGGGAGCTCCACGGCAGACTTGTCACGTTGCTGTTGGTTGTTCGCTTGGCAACCCTCAACAATGTATTACTTAATAATTATTCTGGTGGCGACACATGTTTGTCACAGGTTCTTGCCATTCGCCCTTCCTTCAACACCGAGCGTTTCAGCGAGATACCCCAAATCCGACCTGCAAACCAGTGAAGCGTTCACGGCATACTCAATATTGTCCTCAATTGTTTGAATTCTCAGACTCCTACTTGGTGGTTATCTTGTGGTTGTCCACTCTCGACGGCTTCCAATATGTTGGTGGGCGAGGGCAGCTGGTAAGGAAACACACTTCCTTGACAAATGCTCCTCATTTTTACAGAGAATTTGTGCAGGCAACGTGCCCGGTCCACATGCAAGAGATTGAGGCCTTAGGCCGAGCCTCGCTTTGTTATTACTGTGCAGCCTGGTCTGGGGAACTAAGAGGGACTTCTGGGTGAAGTATAAGTCGGTAGAATCGTTTAAAGCCTCATCAAACCCTTGTCTTTATCTTCTGACTGTCCAAGCTACACTGGCCTTGTAGATGCTGCGTCATATGCTGGTGATTGTTGGTGAGTGGCCAAAATGTCGACATATCCACTATTCAAAAAATGACTGACATAGCAGGTTGTTCTACAAAACGTAAACATAAACGTTACCGCCTCGGGTGCCCAGCACTACTCATTTTGAGAAAGCGAACGCCACAAATTTGATCGTGGAGGATCTCTTCTGAATCTTCAGTTTGCGAGCTCTGCTCCCTTTTGTTCTCAAATACCCACTTCCTTGGTTGTTTCGCGCTCGCGGTAGCAACTCTTCTTATTCTCGAAGTGTTCCACTACTGCCTTGAGGATCTTTTCTGGTGGTCGCAAATTCTTCCGATGGTCATGATTTTACCGCCGCGGCCACGCATACAATGAAAAAGCGCCTTTCACGGTGATTTTCTTTTCAACTCGGAGCAAAGAACACAGAAAACTAATGCGTACTACATTCGAATAGCTAAAAACCGCACAATATAATATTTCCGGCCAGATTGTTCATTAGAGACGATGGCGAGGTCAATTCTTGTGTATCTCTTTAACCATGTTCCAAGGGCAACCTAGAACTTTTGGCGTTGGAGAACCACCTTCAAAATGAATCTATGGATGCTATCTTTCGACGTAATACTTCCACTGAGGATCTCGGGTTTTCAAATTGAAACCACTCCCACTTGTATAAAAGAGGTCCATTCTGACGATATTTTTCAGGATAATAGGCTGTAGCGCTCATCTCTCCATGGAACACTGTGCATCTGACAATGGCGACGGTTGTGGCGGTTTCTTTCCGCACAAGACATTGGCTGGTCTTTGCGCAAAGTGCCGCAAAATCTCAACGCTCGCAGATGGCTCAACAGAGCAAAGCCAATGGAAGGTAACTTTCACCATGCGTTTCTTTGTTTTCCGACTCAAGATATTGTCAGGGCATGCGACAATGTGTTGGCTGTGGACTCGCCTGGAAGAACCTTCAAGCTGAGTTGTGTGGGGGTTGTCTTCGCCTGGAGTCCGGGACTTCGGCGTTGAAAGGTCAGCCTTTATTCTGTGTTTTATGTGATAGTATTGTCTGAGACTTGTTTAATTACCCCAGGTACTTCAACATCTGAGCACCACCTTGTGCGCACAGCCGTCGATGCCTCTCGCCTTGCACGAGCTGATGCCCTTGATGCTCGGCTGCACAAGCAACCCCCACCATCTGCCCTTCATACGACGTCTGGGCTAGCATCTGCTCAACTCAACGCCACGCCAACCGGAGACACGAAGATATTCATTTCGGTCCAGTGTCGTCTCAAAAGTTCTTCGCGCCGTGAACAAAGTCAAACAGACCTTGATTGCGGCCAATGGGGCAAGCCATGGGCCAAGGCAGATTACTTATCGGGTATGTAATACGGCATCCTCACTCGGTTTGAATTACATATTCCACGTTTATCTTATAGAAGTCCTGGATGACTCTCTAGAAACATTGAATAATCGTTGGTCGAAAGAACACAAGCTAGACCTGATTCGGTATGTGTTTATTTATTCTTTCGCGTGGTTTTTCTGATATCCCCATTGCACATCAGAGACGAAGTTGAATTTCGTTGGTCTGGTAACAAGGTTTTCCTCCCGAATACCGCCAACAACACTGTTGGACAGGTTTACATGGAATACCTCACAGGCGACATGGCCGCCTTCTACACTCAACCTGAGGCCAAGGGTAAGCGAGGTTCTGGACCAAAGAACCAGCTCAGTATGGCTCTCGAGCTTTACGTTGACAAGCCAACGGTAAGTCGATCTTCCTTTGACTTATGTCTCATTTTGTTAACTTTTTCTTATTAGTTCATGATTCGCCTCAAGAAATTTCAAGCCGGTCGAAAAAGGAGTGCAACCGTTACATCCCTACTTGGCGAGGATGTCCCTGGACCAAAGCGACATGCAATCATTCCCAGTGACGGTAAGCCTAGTTGGATCTTTTGTGCCACTAGCTAACTTGTTGCACCTGCAGACCTTTGTAAATCATCTTTTGTTCGAACAAGCCGTGGAACTGTGGCAGCATCCACGGCTTCAAACACCGTTTCCTCCGTCAGCCTTGAGAAGGCGTACACAACGTGTGACGTTGAAACGGGCCAGGTCGAAATTATCTGGCCTGAGAATGCTGAAATTTTCAAGGGCTTCCTTGCGAAAGCCTTATTTGCCTCGGGCGCTACGAAACATGTTTATCAGGTCTGTCACAGTGCTTGATCATGACTCTTTGCTTGATGTTCAATTTACCTTCAAGCTTACAATGGATTCCGAGCTCTTTGTCGCCAAGAAATTTTTTGAGATAGGTTCTGATGATAGTGTTACTGCCGACGAAAATGCAGAATTCCTCAAGTGCGAGCTTATTCGCCTCAAGACAGCCACTTGGTTTCTTCGAAAATTCAAAGCGGCGGCCAAAGAGATGAAAGTCGATATCGCAACAAGTAAGCTGTTCTTCATCGCACAAATATGATACAAACTCTCTTCAGATATCATACTTTCCGAGGGGTTTCTTGCTCGCGAGGTTGGGACTCCCTCGGAAGCATCTGGACTTGGTCCATTAGAAGAAGGCTCATCAGCCGTTTGGCTTGTCGAGCCCCATCGAACCAAGACTGTTTTGAAATTCAGCGGCACCCTCAATCATCCGAACCGTCAGGACAAGGTTGGCACTACCATATCTTCTTTTGCTCATTTTTCGTATCAAGTGAGCAATCGGGAACTTGTATTCGCTGATATCCAAGGTATGAATTTGCTACAGGTTTTTACCAACCTCTCGAAATATTTCTACATAGGTTCCCCGATGAACATCCAAGGACGCGATACAATCGTTCTCTTTGACATAATGTCTCACTCGCCTACCACGTACGTTAATCTAACTTTTGTATCATTCTTTATCACCCTCGTTCCTTCAGTGATTCCGGAATCGGTGATCATGGCCCAGACGGGATTGAATCCTTCATTTCGCAACATTGCTGCAACCACATGTGTAAAGACTTGAAGCTTACGCCCTTATTGGAGATAGAAGGTGACTCTGGTGGTTCCGAAGGACACCCCGAGGATGACAACAACTTGGACAATAATGAGAAGTAGGCCTCTATTACCTGGTCGACGGGCATGCTCCCTATCTTTAGTCATTCCCTATGGCCTCGTCCCACTCTTCTCATTTTTGCATCCCCATCTTGTAACGTGTTCAACCTCTAGACCCTTTTCAGTTTGACTGCCGTTTGTCTATCCCTAGTCACTCCCGCAACCTGCTCCCACCCTTGCACCCCTTGTGACGTGTTCAGCTGCAGTTCTTTCTTTATCTTTACCTGTATCAATAGTCAATTTGCAAATTTGACCTTGCTTGACGGCCGTTGCAAATTGAATAAATTGGAGCCTGTTCTGTTCCCAATTATACGACTTGCCCACCTTTCGAAGACTTGACCTCCCAAAGTATATAATGAGCAACAATAACCTGACTGGTGTCAATGGCTATGGCGTCAAAAATTGTGCGTCAACTTCATCATGCTGGCAAATCCATGTATTGTGATTCATTTTATTTTACAGACCCCCCAGACAACGAACTACAGTCTTCGCTGCTGCAATACGCCAAGGAGCGACTCACTGTAGATCAACGCTTGCAGCGCCTCAAGGTCGACCATGGGCTTGACATCAAGTAAGTTGATGGTGCGCCCCTTGAATGGTCTGCTATGCTAAATAAAATTATCTCAGGAGCTCGAAACTTGCCCAGCTTAACAATAAATTCAGCGTGCCTAGTGTTCGGAAGCCTCTCCCAAGAGATATGGCTACTCAGGCGGTCCTTGAAAAGGTTGCAGAGGACCTTACTCAAGGAAACGGGGTAGGAACTATTGCAACTCTCCTCTGTAACGAAGGAATATCTTTGCCAAGGTGCGGTTGCATTTTCTTGACGTATCTTCCACTGCTTAATTCTCATGTCATTTGTTCTGTCAGAGACTTTATACGGAATGTATTGGCAAATCATGCCCCAGAGGGTTTAGCACGTCGCTTTCCCGGGGCCAATAGGATTCACCGCTCTGCGCTAGTATCAATCGGCCCCAATCATCAGCACCATGCAGATGGACATGACAAATTGAATGCGCAGGCGCTGAATATGGGCGGCGTCGGCTTTGGTATCTATGGTATAAAGGACCAGTGGACATCATTTGTGCTAGCGCTCGTCGTTGTTCCTAATAATCGACTGGCATGCACCACTGGCCATGTCCACCTCGATACGGTTGAAACAACGGGAAGTAAGTAAAGAATTTGAAATTTGAAATTTCGCATTCATTTCTTCAACTTCAATTCTCTTAAGTCATTCCCATCACGTTTATAATGGACAAGGGCTCGGAGACCGCATATATTTTTGCTAATCAAACCGGCCTGAGGTTAGTGTTTGTTGCCTCAGGAATTTGAATGCACGATGCTGATTTATTTAATTCTGCATTGACTGCAGGGCGGCTTATGCCCCGGATATTGACGCAACTAGGTTTCCGGCCGCCCAACATCTTCGCAGCGTTCATAACACGCCAATCGAGGGTCTTTGGCACTGGTTTCTCAAAACATTCGGATTTAATGTCAGAGACTTTATCCGTCAGGGATACCTCGATGGGATTTACAATCCGAATAACCCCGTGCACCCGTAAGTCAAATCATTTGTTTCTTTATGTATCATATCGGTGATTAGTTATGACTTAACTTCCTACCAGCCAATTATTCTACTGGCTGTGGCCGAAGATTCTCCAGCTCCAACTTGATATTTTTGTCGAATATTGGAACAACCATAAAATCCGATACCAGAAAGACAAACCCAACATGTCAGGTCAGACCCCTCGACACGCTTTCACAGTCCCGCCTGAAGCCCCGTACGAGAATTGTGGTATCAAGGTTGACCGGGCCGTGACCGATGCTCTCCGTGGACAGATACCCGTCTCACGGGAAGATTCGATGCGCTGGGTAGACGAATCATTTGAGAAAGCCGCAGAGGATGCATACAATGTGATAGGTCGGCCCCCACTTTCTATGGCTGTTGGATGGTCTGTTTTCTCCTCTATGGCACAATTGATCGATCAAGTGGGTAGTTAGTACTATATATGATATATATCGATATCAAGGCTCCTCCATCATGACGTGAAATGCTCAATGCTCTTATCGCCAACAAAGATTCGCTGCCAATCTTGCAAGACCTGCCGATCAAAGTTCACCAAACAAAAACTTTCTGCCGTGGAGCTCCCGCCAACGCTAGACGACCTTATGTCTTTTTTTGGACATGTCTCAATATAGACATAAATTATGTCTATATATGGACATAAGGTGTCCCAGACATGGCACCAGAGCCCGCGTATGCGCGGTATCGGCATACCGGAGTTGCCGGTCCGCCTCGACTATTCAACATACCCAAACATATCACTCAGCACCACCTCAGCGGCAGCAGCCTCTGGACTCTTCATCGTCATCGCGGACTTCTCTGTCAACCATCAGCAAAACAGCAACAACCTTGGTTTACCTTGGAGGCTTTGTAATCATCGCAAAAGTTTGCGATGTTTTGCTCCACCTTCCAATGTTGTAGAATTATATGATGAACTATAGAAAGGATGTCAAATTATCTAGTACTATGTAAGATTAAACCAAGGTTGCCGAGTGAATGTAAGGTTGAAGTAATTTTTGTAAGGACAATGGAAAGTCGACTGTAAGTTTTTTGAACATTCTAAAGTTGATCCAATATAGAATATGATAAGTTACAACTCTGCAGAGCCGTCAGACTCGTCATCGGAGAACTCGTCAACCTCTTCCGTCTCGCCTTCCATCTCCTCATCAACCTCAGAGCCTTCTTCGTCCTCGTACCCATAGTCAGCCTCCTCCCCAGCACATGATGAACCCTCGCCGCTCTCATAATCATCCTCGCCACTTCCGATATCCCCCGTTACCTCTACCCCCTCCATATCCTCATCTTCAGCCCCGTTATCATCTTCTCCGGGTTGGTCGTCATCCTCCATAGCAAGATCCTGTGCGGGTGTGGGAGGGACAGAATCATACGTCGCTTTGTGTCCTATACCCCCACCGAGATGCCGCATCATATCACGGTCAGCAAACCTGATGGTACGTCAGTTTACTAAGATCACAAAGAAATTGAACAGAAACTTACATGCCGACATAGTACTTTAGCCATTCCTCTTCATCCTTCTCGTTATGCGCTATGGAAGGACCCAAAAGTTCTCGAGTACGCCCTTGCGAGAATGCAGGCATGAGGTGAGCGGCTCGAGTGACTTGATTTGGGTCCAAAAATCCAAACACGCGATCCTCACTCCCATCGAAAAATTCCAATCGGATTCGGAGGCAGACGACGGGCTGTGAATCGCTCTGGTAGTTGGCGTCATTACCAAACCAACAAACTCATAGAACATCCATCCTCCGAGCTTCATTTGATGATGTTGACGAGTCGGGTCCAACGTAAAAACGTTGACGTGAAAAATCCCGATGACGCGAGCATACCAATGTGGCTGAGCATCCGTTCCAGGTTCTTCATCTGCGAGAACCATGATGTCGCAGTGCTCTGAGTAAGGGTTCACAGTATCTTGTAGAGGGCGCATGCCGTAGCTTGTGTAGTTGATACGTTATGTTCGATGCTTGTAAATTCGATCGTGTTGAAATCGAATGGCCGAACGATCCTGATCCGCAAAAGTGTGATCGTTGGTAAGATTGCCCAATTAATCTTTGAGCAACGGCATGAAGTTCTACAACCTATCCAGTTGGATGTGGAGCAATTGACGAGGTTGACTCACACGTAAAGCAGGGTCACCTGCGTTATCCGACACAAACTTGGGAATACGCTCGAATGGTCGCGTAGACTCGGAAATCTGATGGTGTTCGTTGGGTGCGATATTTGGCAGTAGGTCGTTGTCGATGGTAATTGGGCCGGCGTACTGTCGGAAACGTTTGAGTGCTGGCGATCCATCTGTGTTTTCCCCGGTCTCGCGCTTTCGCTTCTCTCGTAATCTTGCATTCCGCAAAAACTGTTCACAGCGCTCTTGATTTGTGATTTGTCGTTTGAAGCCGAATGTTTTGTTTGTGCACACTTGAAAGTGTTTCTCAAGCTCTCCCTTCAATGATGAGTAAGAAAGTATGATAATAAACATTGCACCGGCCGTACGACTTGTGTTGATGAATCTGAGTAGGGGAGGCGCGTTCCGGCTTTGAAAATGGAAAAAAAAATCAGTTCTATCGTTTTACAGCAAGATGCAAAAACGTAGACACCTCTCCAAATTTCCCAGACTCCGCCTCGCTTTGTACAAACAACCGCTTTAGGAATGAGCGGGTGTCCACCAACCTCCACTTCGTGCATTCGCTAGCGTCTCATCTATGTCACATCCTATCAACCCTTGTAACAATGAGATGCCGTTTTTGTTCGGCAGATATAAAGCAGTATTTCCCTGACATTTTTGAAGATGGGAAAAGAGAAATTATATAGAAGTACTTACCATATTTGTAGGAGTATATATAATAAAATGGCGCGCCATGAAGTCACTATGACGCGTCGCGCGGCGGAGTTGCACCAAATGCGGT
>NW_001889913.1:401974-419736 GCF_000143565.1 Laccaria bicolor S238N-H82
TGGGAATTTGGAGAGGTGTCTACGTTTTTTGCATCTTGCTGTAATGTTCAAACCATTGAAACTTACTTCATTGGATACAGACTACTTCTTCGGTTAATTGCCCGTTTTGCAGCTTCCAGCCGCGCCTGTCTCCGCTTGAACCCACTAACTGCGCTAATTTGCAATGGTTTTGCGATGTTTGGCAATTGATGAAATGAACATAAGGTCATAAGAATAATTGGAAAGCGCAGAAATCTCATGATGAGACTTTGCTTTATGCAATACTAAGAGTGGATTGTTTGTTGAGGATGCGCGTCGCGTTGTTCTTGACTCTGCATTGATGCTCCGAGCTCGTCACGCTTGTCACACGCGTTTGTGTGGACTGTGCGTCATACCTTTCTTTCTTCCATACCATCACCATTCATTATTATCTTCTCTTTCTCATCATGCCATCTGACAGGAGTGTTGGGGAGGGCAACGAGTCTAACTCTTCATCGAGGAGGCTCAAACGTCGACAGAATGCGAGCGTAGAAACAGGGGAACAGCGGAAGAAGAAAAAAAACAACGAAGTATCCTAATTGACTCACATTTTACTTTAAAACTGAAGCCATGACTATCTCTAGGAATCGGAAATTACGGGGGGTGGACAAGGCGAAGGCTTTTCGTGATTTTGCGAAGTTGATCAGCCGCTCAGAGAATCCATTCATCTCATTTGGGCCCGTTCTTCGATTGGGACTGGGTATTTTACCCGCGGAAGAGGATGAAGACGAGGTCATTGTTCCTATGTAAGTTCTTTCCGATACCAGAGCACAAGTATGGACTAATGATTAGGCCCCGCGAGGAACACGATGAATATATGCGCATCTTCGAGGGGTGCCCAGGTTGGACAACGATCGTAGCCAAGCTTGATCGGGGAGATTCAAAGCTGCTCAATGTTCTCGTCGATGAGGTATGTATTATCTTACTATATGCGCTGTTATCTCCTCATAATCACTTTAGATGGACGAGAGTTTCAAAAACGCTTTGTAGGGCCGCCAACAGACCTGACCAATGAGCTCGAGACATATGTCACCTCACCTGACAACTTTGGAGTGGGCGGTATTTTGCCCAGGCTGCTGCTTTCCGAAAATAGACACTAATTTCATCTACATTAGGCCGTGGCAAGGCCCCCACGTCCAGCGCTTTCGACTCGGACACTGGATCTGACTCCCAATACGACAAGGAGACCGAGAACATTCAGCCGCGCTTACGCCAAGCAAGATCGACGACTGCTTCACCCCAAGCAAACTCTCGCAATTCGACGAAAGTTCAAGAGACTGTCCATACCCTGCCTCAACATTCGAAATCTTGAGCCCCGTTACACTGTCGCCTAAAGAAAAAGCGAAGAAAGGAACTCAAAGGGTTGCTACCGCAACGCGCTCACTGCGCAGTCACAACACCCAACGCCATGCTTAGATACTGGTGCGTTCTTTGCTGTCGATGTTTTTTCCCATTTAACATAAGTCATTCGGACGCTCTCATTTCTTATTCACAGTCACGGATCACAGACCACGGACTTCAATCACCAACGCTCTCGATTCTCTCCATCCACACTCACGGACCACTCAAGACGGACCTTCTCACATACTTACGTTTCGTCATCGCTTACTTCGTCTCATTTTGATCACTGCTCTCTCTGTGTTATGACTGCCTTCTTTGTTTCCTTTGTATGTTACTGAATATGAATGTCATTGCCGTGTTAACATGTCATTGTAAAAGATTCATCGGGGTAGAATGCAACCTCAAAACAATATTGGATCACCTTGGAATGTGTATCTAACTTGGAAGACCTTCTATAGGAACATATTTATTGCCTACCTTTTAAAGTGAACAATGTGATGGATGGTCTACAAACTTTTTTTCGGCTTTCATTCTTAGCTTAAACTTACAATTGTACCTCAAACTCGCATACTTCATGCAATCATTGCTTCACCTTCCGACTTTGTTGACACCAGTGTATGATAGGGTAAGGTCGGCTTAGAATTCTACTACATTAGTGCTGATTGGTCGCATTGTAGCACCTTACATTGTAATGTAAGGTTGATGCGGTTTTGCTGATGACAATGGTGCCATGACGAGTGTTCAATTCACTAATAATTTGACCTAGAGTCGCCAAAGAGCATGAGAGAGAGAACGAACAATATATAAATGAGCAGCGACTTCAATATTCTTGTCATATGCACGATTGGCTCCAAAGTAACACCCTTCGCAAATTTGAATGCCTCACGGAAAGCACCGATGGTTGCAAGTCGGAAAGCCAGTTCAGACGGATTGACGGCATGGAACTTGGAAGGCACCATCCTCGAGCACGAAACGGCGCTACCACAAGGCACCTTTCTCAAGCGCTTCATAGAACCCTAGCAGCGATTGAAACGTCAAAACAAAGCTGGAAGCTTTTCAATGGCACCCATGACCACGCTCTCGAAGAAGGTCTCTCAGGCTGGGTCAGGTTCTATGATGCATTTGGGATGCATTGGCTCGATGTACCCGACAACTTGGCGTATTCAAATATTCAAGACCCGCGCCTCCAGTCTGGTTTTCGTGCGTGTAGGCGAAATCTGCGCGTTGAGTGATAGTCTTACAGAATGCTACGTTTTTTTACATAATATAAATACATAAGATATAGAAAGCAGACTTCAGGCTAAGGCCTAAGTACTTCAAAATTCATCAGGAGCAACGACATCCAACAATGCATGATTGGCTCCAAAATAACACCCTTCGCCATCTTTGACGCCTCACCGATGGTTGCAAGTTGGAAAGCCAATTCAGACGAATCGACGATATGGAACGCACCATCCTTGGGCACGAAACGCTACGTCTGGCAGTCAGTGTTCCGATAGCCTCTCTTCCTCGGCCCATGACTGCGTAGCTTCGCAGGTCTAAAAGATTGTCACAGCCGGCGCTAGCGAAACGCTGGACCGAAGAGACCCTGCTTGGGGCTGTGGGCTGTGCCACTGATAAGAGAACCGAAGCGCCATTAAACGGCCTTGCAGCCAATGGCACGACCAAGCACGACCATTGAAGATGTCAGCGTCCCATTGACCAGCAAGATGGATATGTGAACGTGGTCAATCTCAGACGTACTCTTTAAAGTCACAACTCTAGCAGAGGATGCGCAGGCATGGATGGCCGCGAGTTCATGGGGCGCCCAGGATACTTATTGCCTTCCAAAAAACAAAGCAAGGCGTATCATTTTTTCATTCGATGTTCAAATTAATAAGTCTCTGGCGTTTGACAGAAGTGCTCAACGGTTTACAGCACCCTACCGTCACGGGGGTGGGCGGGGGAAGTATGTTGGCATTTGCGTTTTCACACGTGCAAATCGAACGATTTTAGGCGCCCTGTTTATAACCCTTGTCCACGGAGTTGCCAAACCGAATCCCTTCAAGTCCAGTCTATGGTTGACCAGTCGGGCGCTCCTCAACAAGAAATGTGTTTTCTAGACAATAATGATGACGTGAGTAACGGATGGCTTCCTGATCTTCGTCACAACGTAGTCCGCCCTTGAAGGATCTGACAGACGCTGTCGAGAGGGATG
This sequence comes from Laccaria bicolor S238N-H82, assembly GCF_000143565.1. Lineage (NCBI taxonomy): Eukaryota > Fungi > Basidiomycota > Agaricomycetes > Agaricales > Hydnangiaceae > Laccaria > Laccaria bicolor. The sequence continues at coordinate 405,531 of NW_001889913.1, forward strand.
GTGAATTCTATATTGGTATAGGGGAGCATTCTGATCTCTGGAGGGGAAAACTGGAGGTTGACGGAGTTCCTACCCTGGTGAGGCCGTCGTCGTTTAATGTGTGTTTCTACTTATGCCGGGATACAGGTTGCCATAAAAGTTCTTCGTGGAGGCTCAAGCAGCCGACCCGATTTTCGAGAACAGTTGATCAAGGTATAGTTTCTTATCACTCCACTCATACAGACCGCCTGAGCGTCTATGCCAGGAGCTTCGTCGGCAAGGCATTCGCTGGCTGAAGTTGTCCGACCCTCACGTTAGCAAGTTCTATGGATTTGTCTACAACTTCGGTATGCTTCCCGGGCTCGTACTGGAGTTTTACGAGGGAAAGAATGTCATGGAGTACACAAAGCGTGAAAATTCTGATGAAACCAAGCTACGACTGGTTTGCAACCCTTTCATTTCTGGTAGCTGCAAATTTTGAATTTTGATCCTTATGGTCAGGTTGGGGAAATTGCTTTGGGATTGAAATACTTGCATCAACAATGGCCGCCTATCATTCATGGTGACTTGCGAGGGGTCAGTTTTTTTTGTCCTATCTTGCTCATTGACCACAATTTGTAGCAAGGCGAATGTACTCATTGATAGCAAAGGACACGCCGTAGTGGCCGACTACGGCTTGGCCTTGATAATCGATTCATCTGAGTTCACCTCTATCAAAACCGCAGGCACTTGTCGATGGACTGCACCAGAAATTATGGATCCTCCAGCCAATGGCGATATACCCTTACCTCAATTTACCGTCAAGAGTGACATATTTTCCTATGCTATGACCGTCTTTGAGGTACAGCTTCCCCCCCTTGCCCGGCATCCATTCACACCCCGAAAAGATCTTTGCTGGGGAACAACCATTTAACGACAAGAAAAGCGATGGCAACGTTATCTTTGCCATCTTGGACGGGAGTCGCCCAGTGCTGCCGGAGTCTATTGAAAGCAGGGCCAATCTAGCAAACCTCGTCACACAGAGCTGGAGTCAGAACGCCGATCAAAGACCAAACGCTCGTCAGATCTGCCGCAGATTGGGATTGGTACGAGTAGTTCTTCCTTTGAAATGACGCCTCTGACCGATTTATAGACAACTTGGTACGGGGATTGGTATGTGCATTTTTTGTTAAATTCGAATAGCTCTCTGACCTTGTTATTAGGATGGACACTCTCCGTGGATATCTGCCAGTGTAGGTCGCAATACCCTTTTTCCCTTTCAAAGTCTTCGCTCGTTCGGTCCGATATCATGCCTCGTTGTCTTTTCTAGTGCCATTGGTGTCCATGCTTCCATAAAGAATCATTCTGCTTTAGGATTGTTATGCTGCTACGTGGTTCCTTGTTCCCGTCGACAACGCCCATTCACGTCACTCTCCCACACTCAAGCGTCAAGATTAGACGGGCGTCTCCAGATCCGTCGCTTATGGTTACAATGTGTAGCCAGCGTGTGAAGAACGTGTTCTTGACGTTACGACGACATCTGAAGCACCCCATTCCCGCGAAGGTTCACCATATGATGCAGTTTGACGACATTTGGACAAAGACAAAGCGGGAAGGAAGATCTTTGTCGTTGTTGTGGTTTCCCTCAAAGTGCGACATGGCCAACTTGAAGGTCATTGTCAACTGCTTAGCCGCTCTTTTCACTTGCTAATATCACTATGTCCTTCAGAGTTTGGACGGGAATGTAGAGGTCACTACGAAATTACCTATTGCCAATGGTGGTTACGAGAAAAGTCCGTATTTGGAAATTGATAGCAGCTGCTATCCTGTAAACGGAAATTTTGGCTGAAATGTTGCTGTGGGTACCGTTGATCTTTATATCGTTCCACTTCCTCATTTACGAACGCTGCCGTGCATCAAGGTCATAATTCAAGTTTTTCGAAAAGCAAGAAGAAGACGAACACTCCCGAAACTCGGCGAATGCCTGTTGCCAGCCAGCCGACGGTTGGTGTTTCGCCATGGTGATGCTCGAGGTTTGGTTTTTTTTTCCTACGCACATACCTCCTTACCGTAATTGATACTTCGTTTCAGTGGAAAATTACATTCTGGTATATGATCGATATACAGCGGTGATGGGAGTCGCGTACGGAAATGAAAAGCCTAACCCGAAGCTTTATCCCTCCTTTCCCCACGATTAAGGTAGCTGGGACATCATGAGAATATGCCGGCACGTTGACTCATCACTGCTCGCAGAGGGAAGAAATAGGATGCCCGAAAGTTACCGTGGAGGCTGGTTCCCGAAATTAGGCATTTTCCGGTCTTCTGTCCGTCCCATTTCCGGCGAAACCTGTCCAAATTGCACCTGGCCTTTGCCAACTTTTCGAAAATTTGTGCAGACTTTGGGAACGCTAGCCTATGCCTTCCAAAAAGCAACAATCATCGCGATTCGAGCCCAGGACCTCCCAGGACACAACCATGAGATCTACAACTTGACCCACAGCCCACGCGTCAACACTTGTTCGTTTGAGATTTGGCCTGACGTCTAGCTGCGAAGACCTGTCCAGACTTTGGAACTGGCTATTTCGCTCGCATGGTGCAATTCCTGTCGGAATGGCGCCTGGTTTAACCGCCTTTTTTTGAAAATTGTCGTCCGGGGTGGAGACCAGCCTCCAAGGGGACTTTCGGGGGTGATGAGATGCCTGGTTTGGTCAATGCAGTCCCTCAATACTCTCAGGTAAAGAACCTGCAGGCCATATGCTTTTGTTTCGTCTCATCTACCACTCGAGAGACCCTCATCTTGTATGAATTCGTTGTAGTTCAATAAACTCTCTTTGCTTGCCATGCAATGAATGCCATAGTGAACGAAATATAAATTAGCTGTTTATATGATGTACAAAGTCGACTGTTTACTTTTTACTCTTGTGATACATCTCCTCAAGAGCCAGTGTTCAATCTTGACCTGGAGTCGCTAGAGACGATGAGAAAGAGAACGATTTATAAGTGAGCATTCTTACTCTGAATTCAGCAGGAGCAATGACTTCCACATTCATGATTGGCTCCAAAATAACACCTTTCGCCATCTTGAATGTCTCACGTAAAGCACCGATGGTTGCAATTCGGAAAGCCTGTTCAGACGAATTGACGACGTGAAAGGCATCATCCTTGATAAATGGCGTCCAAAAATGGCGTTACCACACAAGTCACCTTTCTCAAACGCTTCATAGAAACCCTAGCAATTCAAAGGAATCAAAACTTTGTTTCAAGTTGATGAGTGGTAAAGTGACCTTTTCAATCGCAGGGAATGAAATTGATACACTCGAAGGCAAGGTCCTTTCTAGTCTCTGGGTCAGGTTCCATCGGCTCGATATACCCAACAACTTTGGCGTATGGACCCCACGCCTCCACTTTGCTTCTTGTGCGTGTAGGCGAAATCGGCGCGTTGAGTGATAGTCTCACGGGATGCTACGCGAGGTTTGCCAGAGACGCAATCAGTGTTTGCGCATGCGTTCCACATATATTTCTGATTGAAGTTCTCCCATGCCGGAAGTAATGGTCTAGATAAGAGGCGGTCGTTAGCCGGACGTTGATAAGAAGGCGGGACATGTAGAAGCCGGACCTCTTTGCCCTTATGATCGATGTGAACTTTCAATGTAGGATCTTCCTTCTGAAACCGATTCAAAGCACGCGAAAAATTTGGGGTTTCAAGGCTTTTCGGTTTGATGGACAGCGAGATAACCAGTTTTGAAACATACATGTTCGTCTAAGAGTAAAATTAGCTGACAGATAGCAACGCAGATCCTGATGCGATACTTACCATGGAAAAGCTGGTAGAACCGTCCGTGAAAGTATCGCCTGAGGAGCATTCCACGCCAAAAACGGAACAAATTTCACCAGGACCAATGGATTCAATATCCTCCATCTTCTGACCGTTAATGGGCAATTCGTCGTTGCTGAAGAAGACCTCACCAATCTCCTCGTCTAACTCAACAAGTTGTTCAATAAGTGGCCTTGGCCACTTCCATAACCGATTCGGGGATTTTATGGCATATAGGAGTTGTTGATCCCGCACCCAAGAGGACAAACACAAAGGGGAGAAGTTAACCCTTTCTGGCCCTCGCTGTATATAGGCCGGCAGCAGCAGCTATGCGATGCTTTGACCGGATTTGGTTGACGATTCTCCATGGGTTGGCACCAGACCTGGAGGAAGCAGACACCCATTTAAGTAATGTTTGCAAATACCTATCCATCTTGTTGATGAATGGCCATGCTTTGGGTGTGACCAAGGGAGTCCGGGACTGGTCAAGACTCAAGCATGCTTGTGACTCCAATTGAAGCGGCGAAGTTGAAACGTCAATGTGTTCGATCGAAGCGTATGAGTGTCTAGTCCCCACCAACTACGGCGAAGACTTTCACGCTTCGATTTGAAGAACGACTCTGGCTAGACGTTTCCCCTTGTGGTCCAGTTGCGTACATAGAATCATGAAGATACTTTTGTCATGTGCAGTCTCAAAGGGCACTGAATCCGAGACTGCTTCAGCTACCTGGCGTAGTATGGTAAGCCGTTTGGGTAACGTTCAATGCGAACGAACGCCTACTCACCATGTAGTTTGCAGGATATGAATGAATGACGTCGTCGTATCGCGTGGTTTTTTTCACTATTACACGTGCATTGTGACATTGTTGTGACACCTCTCTCCTGGACCTTGCATAAAAGAATCCCAATCTCTCCAAACGGCTTCAGTCATGCATCGGGAGGCCAGCTTTCCCTTCAGGACTATTCGGATATTATTTACGTCCTCGAGCTGGGGGTACACTTGACACCTACACCAAATAAAGCTTAGTGGAACGCCGGTTCAACAGCCTACCCTTGGCCTACCCTTAGCGCACTCACCCATGTGTAAGGTACTTTTTTATAGTACTGCGCCACCCCAGTGGGTATCAAAATCGTGGCATACGGCTCCGAGTCTTCGATTCCCTCGAGGCTCATCAGAATGGTTGTAATTCGGAGTTGAAGACCAAGTTCCAACCGGTCTGATCGATTGAATGCCTCCAACTGGCGAAGTTGAACCCCTGGTAAGTATCTCACCATCATGCTGTGTTTAACTCAACTCAGCAGTACTGTAACCTAAGGGTGCTTCTAATTTATAACTGCTGTCGAACGTAAGTGTGACACGTATCAAGGGGAGACTAGCTATAAGAAGGAGCCGTGAACGGCCCCCCCGTTGCAGCCCAGTCAATGGCTGATTGTTCAGCTGAATCGCAACAAGGAATGAATTCTGAGGACGTAAGCAGTGGATGATTTTCTGGTCTATGTTGAGACTTAATCTCGCTTTTGAAGGATTTGACTGAGTTTATCGAGAGGGATGGTGAACACTCCATTGGTATTGGGGAGAACTCCGACCTCTGGAAAGGAAAATTGGAGGTTGATGCTGTGCCTACCATGGTTGCCATAAAAGTCCTTCGCGGAGGCTCAAGTAGTAGGCCTGACTTTAGGGAACAATTAATCAAGGTATGCTTTCGAATTGGGCCCATACAGCCCCTTTGCTAAAGCAGTGCCCAGGATCTTCGTCGACAAGGACGTATCTGGCTGAGGCTGTCTCATCCTCATGTGGCCAAATTCTACGGATTCGTCTATAATTTCGGCATGCTCCCTGGTCTTGTACTCGAGCTTTATGAAGAAAGAAATGTCATGGAGTACACGAAGCGTGAAAGTTCTGATGATACAAACTTACGACTAGTTCGTTTCCGTTTTTTCCTAACAGAACCAGAATCCGAACTGGTACTTATTTGACAGGTTGGCGAGATTGCTTTAGGTTTGAAGTACTTGCATCAACAACGGCCTCCCATAATTCATGGCGACTTGCGAGGGGTCAGTCTCTCCCTGTCCTGTTCTGGTCAATGACCACAATTTATAGCAAGGCAAATGTACTCGTTGATAGCAAAGGACACGCCGTTGTTGCTGACTACGGCCTAGCGTCAATCATGGATTCGTCTGAGTTCACTTCCATTAAAACCGCGGGAACTTGTCGATGGACTGCCCCGGAAATTATGAATCCGCCAAACAATGGCGACACCCCGTTGCCTCAATTTACCGTCAAAAGTGATATATTTTCGTATGCTATGACTGTCTTTGAGGTATATCTCTATTGCCTTTCTCCATATTTAAATACTCATACACCCCAAAAAAGGTATTTGCTGGAGAGCAACCATTTAACGAGAAGAAAAGCGACGGCAACGTCATTTTTGCGATCTTGAACGGGAGTCGCCCAGTGCTGCCGGAGGCTATTGAAAGCAAGGCCGATCTCGCAAACCTCGTCAGACAGAGCTGGAGTCAGAACGCCAATCAAAGACCAAGCGCTCGTCAGATCTGCCGCAGATTGGGATTGGTACGAGCAATTTTTCTTATGGAACCACATCTCTGACCGATTTCTAGACGACGTGGTACGGTGATTGGTTTGTCGCATTTTTGTTGCAGTTCGGATCGCTCTCTGACCTTGTCACCAGGATGGACACTCTCCGTGTATATCTGCCGCTGTAGCTTTTCTAATGTCGCGATTTTTTGTGCTCAATCATACCATTTCTTACCTTTCAAAGGCTTCGATGCGCGCTCGTTCGGCCCGATATCCTTCCTTGTTGTCCTCTTTCGTGCCGTTGGTATCCTTCCTCCCGGAAAGACTCGTTCTGCTTTGGGATTGTTATGCTGCTACGTGTTTCCTTGTCCCCGTCAAGAACGGATTGTTTTGCCCATTCACGTCAGTCTCTCACATTAGCTGGATGAATGTGGCATTAGACCGTCAAGCGTCAAGATTAGACGGGCGTCTTCAGAGCTGTCACTTATAGTTACAATATGTATCCAGCGTGAAAACAACGTGTTCTTGCCGTTACAACGATGTTTCAAGCGCGCCCTTCCCGCGTAGATTTTTCCGGATTCACCATGTGATGCAGTTTGACAACATTTGAACAAAGATAAAATGGGATGCAAGATGGACGAGGAAATTCCAGGATACCTTGGTTTCCTTGAAGATACGACATGGCTGCCAATGGCACTGATGTACCGAACATGAAGGTAATTGTCAACCGTTTAGCAGCCCTTCTCACTTACTGATATCTCTACGTCCTGCAGCGTTTGGACGAGCAGATAAAGGAAATTTCAGAGTTTCCCACTTTTTGTGGTGGTTACGCGGACATATTTACTGGAGTTTGGCGGGGTGGCCGAGCTTCCTTAGCTCGTGGAGTTTGGACAGCTGGCGAAGCAATCTCTGGCCGAAATGTCGCTGTGGGCACCATTCCCCCTCCTGATTCACGAACACAGACGTGCATCAAGGTGACCATCAAGGTCTTTCGAGATGTGCACAACAAGGCGGATACTCCCGAAGCTCGGCAGAAGTATGAGAAGGCAAGTGTCCCCTCCCTTTCTTGACCCTTGCTTTTATTTTATCCGAACCACCAGCTTTTGAACAATGAATATCGCGTTTGGGCAAGTCTTTGCCACACAAATGTGCTTCCCCTGTTCGGCGTGATCAAAGACCCAGCAATCCCTTCCATGGGCATCGTGGCACCGCGCTGCACTTTCGGCGATTTGCGCGCCTTTTTCTCTGACCCGACGAGAGCATCATCTGCCAACAGACTCGCCATCGTGAGGGCCACCTTAATTGCATTAACTTCCAATCTGAGTGCGACCTTTTTTTTTAGGTGAAAGGAATCGCGAAAGGCCTGAAATACGTGCATGGGAAAACAGTGGTTCATGGTGATTTGACGATGGTAAAGAAAATGTTTTTTTTTTCATGACTGGCAAAAAAAATCTTGATCTTGTGCTGAATAGGGTAACGTTCTCATCGAGGTTATTGAAGGCATTGTCACGCCGCTTATATCTGATTTTGGGCGATCTCGGGTCCTCGAAGTAAAAGGCTATACTTCCTCAATTGCTAGTACGGTACAGCGGTCAGGGAGATTTGTTTTGGAGCGCGATCTTCATGCTAATCTGAAGAAATAGACACCTGGCCCCAGAGATTCTGGTGGCTGAGGATAAGGATCGAACTACGAAAGCCTTGACCCAGCCAGCCGACGTTTGGTGCTTTGGTATGGTGATGCTCGAGGTTCGTGCTTTCTATATGCGTCACATCCTTTCTATCTACTTAAGCACTCAACACATTGCTCTAGACCCTTACGGGGAAACAGCCATTCTTTTATTTGACCGAATATCAGGCAGCAAAGGCCATTGAACTTGAGGGCAAGATACCTGACCGAAATTGTTATCCTCGTTTTCCGCACGATGATGCCTGTTGGCAAATTATGGGGGAGTGCTGGCATAGGGTCCCTTCGCACAGGAAGGAAATGCGTTACTTGTTGCAAGTCCTAAACACTCTCAAACACTGACAGCAGCAGCCTCAGTGCTTTGTTTTCGTCCCCTTCACGATACCCTCATCCCACATATATCCAACCTGTTCTGTTTCGTCGAGTTCCATACAATGTTTCGTGAATGAATGAAATATTAGTGCCTGATATGTTTTCTAACGTCTAAGGTATTATACTGTCTATTTTTTAACAACAAGGGTCTTGCGGTAAGCCTCCTCAAGATCCTTCTGAAGATTTGGCAGAACAGGCATGTGATGCTTGAGGAAGAAGGTTCAGAACCACAGGACACCAACAGAAAAGAAAAGGACGAACCTTATATTCCATGCTGAATTCACCCTTCCCTTGAGTAGAACCACGAAGTTGATTGGAATGCCCAAACATATCGTTCAGCGCCACCTCAGCGGCAGCAGTGAACTCGTCATCGCGGACTTCGCCGTCAACAATGGTACCACGACGAGTGTTCAATCTACCGATAACTTGACCTAAAGTCGCCAAAAGTGATGAGAGAAGGAACGATATATAAATGACCATTCTTACTCTGGAATTCAACGGGAGCAACGACTTCCACATTCATGATTGGCTCCAAAATAACACCTTCACCATCTTGAATGCCTCACGGAAAGCACCGATGGTTGCAAGTCGGAAAGCCAGTTTAGACGAATCGACGGCATGGAAGGCACCATCCTTGAGCACGAAATGGCATCCGAAAATGGCGTTACCAGACAAGGCACCTTTTTCAAGTGCTTCATAGAAACCCTAGTAATTGAAAGATGTCAAAACAAAGTTGGAAGTTTACGAGTGATGAAGTGACCTTTTCGATGGCAGGAATGAAGTTAGTAGGGATGTTCCCACCCATGACCACGCTCTCGAAAGCAACGTCCTTTCCGGTCTCTGGGTCAGGTTCCATCGGCTCGATGTACCCGACAACTTTGGCGTATTGACCCGCGCCTCCAGTCTGCTTCTTGTGCGTGTAGGCGAAATCGGCGCGTTGAGTGATAGTCTCACGGAATGCTACGCGAGGTTTTCCAGTGACGCGATTAGTGTTATATTCTCTGCGCATGCGTTCAACATAAATTTCAAGGTGAAGTTCTCCCATGCCGGAAATAATGGTCTAGATAGGAAGCGGTCGTTAGCCGGACATTCATAAGAAGACGGGACATGTAGAAGCCGGACCTCTTTGCTCTCATGATCGATGTGAACTTTGAATGTAGGATCTTCCTTCTGGAAGCGAATCAAAGCTTTGTCGGATTCAGCGGGATTGGGAAGGTAAGCGCACACACCGTCAAGCTGGGCTGAACGGCTGTGTTCTTGATCGCAAAACCGAGGAAGACCGGGGAGAACTTGAGGGCGATTGTGGAGCGTCGAATAGCAGCGGCAATCTGGTGGTTATTGAACAATTCGTCGTTGGGGAAGAGCTCCCCAATCTCTTCGTCTACCTCAGCAAGTTGTTCCGCTTGGCCTTGGCGAGTTCCGTAACGGACTCGAGAATTTCCTGGGATATAACGACCTCATTTCTATGAGTTGTTGAGCTCGCAGCCAAGAGAACAAACACAAAGGGGAAAAACTGATGTAAATGAGAGGAGGTCGCGTCAAGGTGTGGCTGAGTGCACACGACCATGTGACACACACCCTTTTTCACATTGGGCACTGGTCCTAACTGAAAGCCATTCGGGACCGTCTGACCCCCCGAAGAGTCGGCTACTAGCCTTGAGGCTGGTAGCCTGGGAACGATCACCGCATCATTCGGCAAAGCCCGTCAGCTCATCAGAGACTCCGCTCTACACAAGTCTACACAGCAACTTACGTAGATTTTTTGTCGCGACAACCTACATCTCAAAAAAAAATGCCATGAATTTCGAAAACAGGGATACTTTCAAATTTCAAACGACTGTTGTGAAAGATACCTCAATTTTTTCTATAAATGACACGGAGTGACGGAATCAACACCACCAAACAGTTACCAAATAGAATGTTAGAACTTAGCGCTGTATACGCTTTATGATACGCATTTTGTGGCGACGGTAACGGATTCCACGAGGAATAACTTTACATTGTTCTAATACAAATGGATAGTGAAAGGTATAAAGAAGAACTTACAAAGTCAAGCTAAGCATCAACCAATCAACAACCAATAACCACAAAACTAGCAAGTAACAAGTCCAGCACCCAACTTACAGTGCTTTGCATTGCCGTCTGCACAAGGGAGTTTCGAAAACTCTATTTGGTTTTGTATTTTCGTCACAGATTGTCACGTATCAGAACCAGATCTGAGCACACAATTTGCACACAACCAACTCCCATGGCGCCATAAGGATCAGATGCGATGCGCACACGGATTACCATTTGGCATGGTGGGCATCATCTCTCAGCACAAGAGATTTTAGGCCTTGTTGGATGAAGTGGTCTGTTTCTCCCCGCTTTGTGGCAGTCACGGTACAACACATACAAACAGGTTTTCCAAATTCCGTTGTGCAGACGGCAGTGCAAAGCACTGTAAGCATGATGCATGATGTGTTATATGTGTCTAATGCATTCAATGACTCTTCATATATGTGGAACTGAATGTTTGCGAGCAGTGTGATAATTACAAGAGGCTCGGAAACGAGACGCGACATGATACATTAACGCGACGGACCCTTCACTACGTCACGTTCAGCTATGGCCGCACGTGAGGGCATCAGCGGCATTTTCCGAGGGAGCGTCCAGGCTTGTAGCACTGAGGCTCGTGGCCAGGTCAGCGGGCGGTCCGACATTCTGGGCTTGCTGAACACCCGTTTTTATCCATCACATGACGGCCATAACGGCCGTCAGACGGGTCATCGACACATTCTGTGATTTTACCCACAATTAGTGTACCATCTATTGACAATATATGAAGTGCTTCATTATTAAATTTTTGCATATCTCTGTCAATGCTAAATGTCTCCAGGTGGGCCCAAATACAACCAGAATGGTGCTGACTCATCACAATTGAAACCCCGTGAAAGGTCTATTCACACCTTGAGCTCATGATTTGCTGTTTGAAGGTCCAAATCTTTATTATTTGTGCTTAATATCTCTTCTTACATCTACCAGGTACCCAAAACAAAAGAAAAACGGTGAAAAAAATTTATACATTGAAAGGGTGGGCAAACATCCGTACAACCCGTTTACGGCCGTTTTTTGCCCGCCCGTTCCCGTTCTGACTTTTGAGTTGCAAATTTACGCCCGTCGATCGACGGCCGTCCCTGTCAAACGGACAGTGCGCAGCCCTATGTAACAAAACATGTGTCCCTGCTACCATGTTTACGCCCCCTCAGCCATCCGATAGGCAAGACGAAGAGTGTATAGAAGATCAGAGCAGTAACACCATTTACGAGCGCCAAATGTTGCCCAAGAAACCTGGAAGTTTTCCTTTGTGGAATCCCCAACCAAACGCTTTTGCACTCTTGACGCACCTACGAAAAGGTGTTCTTATTGGGGATTTCAGAAGAATCACGCCGAGTTCTCATATACAGGCTGGTCACGGGCCTAGAGTACGACGTGGCTTTTGTGTTACGGACAGCTCTTGAGCTCTGTGGCCAGCTCAATTTCTTACAGAACACCATTCTGCAGCAAGTTGTCACTCTTCGTGATGACCTCACTCTCCGCGACGCAACGATGCACGATGTGACACACCACATGTTACAAACTGCTTCAATGTCTATGGCATTTATTCTGCACAAAAAATACATGCCCCCCAAATTGGGCTCTGGAGCCATGTCTGGAACAGTCAATGGTTTTTCAAATTTTTTCAAAAATGTGCATCTAAGAAGTAAGGTACTTTACCCTGACTACATATGTAAAATTGTAGATCAAGAGCAAGAGTTGTTCAATTTTGACAGATTTATTTACAATTTTGGATAGATTTATTGTAATACAGTCCAGATCTTGAAATAAGTACAACTCTTTTGCACATGAAGGTCAAGGCAATGTCAGAAAATATTAATAACATACCAGTAGCTCATGTATCAGCATTTGATAGCAGCGCAACAATTTTTTTAACCTACTGATTCTTTTTTTGTTGCCTGCTGCATGGCAACATGCCATTAAAAAGGAGAAGTGTATGTAAAGTGCTTCCACATACCCTGAAATATTTTATTAGCATTGACTCATACTTTGATGAGCAATTGCATTGAGTAGAACTGACTTTATATGCTCAGAACAACACAATTTTTCTTCCCAATGGTTCAAAATTGCATTCTGGGTTCAAATTGGAGTATCCTACAATTTATCACAAGTAAAGTGAGCTATTCATATATTTTTCTGGCCTGTGGCGCATAACACGACAAGAAAAGCCTGTAGGGAGGTGAACTGCTCGAGCAGCTGCCTATTTGGGTGTTAATCCCAATCGGGTGTTAATTTTTCCCAGGTTCCAGAACAGGTGTTAACTACATTACTGTGATTTCAGACATTTTGCCTATCAAATTTTACTGACCACATAAGTAGAGGTAAACATAGAATACAGCTATTTTTTTTCTCAGCCTGCGGTGCAAATTATGGTTTTGTGGAAAATTGTGTGTGTTAGAGGCTGCCTGCCTATTCGGGTGTTAATTTTGATGGCAATCCCAATTGGGTGTTAATTTTTGATTGTTCCCAAACGGGTGTTAAATAACGCCTGATTAGGCGTTATTTTGTTCCAGACATGGCACCTGAGCCCCAAATTGGGCCATGGTGTCATGTCTGGAACCAATTTCAAAAAGAGCAAAAACTCGGTAACTTGTGCACTATAAATTCTGTTATTTAAAATGATGGCTTAGCTCAATGGAAATGTTGGATCTAGACTGGTATTCCATTGTTGAGGTCACAAGTTCAATTACTGGAGGCTGCAACTTTTTTCTCAAAAATATATTTGCTCTGGCTTCTTCTTACTCTCCTATTTACATATTTAAGTCTAACACTGCCACTTTGTAATTTATAAAAACACCAGAAAGTATGCATATAATCCAAATTAATAAACTGGGAAATATTTCATAAAAATTGACATTTTGCCCTTCCACCTCTCCCTGCACATGTATACATTGTATCCTCTCTTCCAGAATCAAAGCAGACCATGCACCTCCTTTTTCTTGAAGTGGAACTGGATGATTCCAGTGGTGCTTCCCACTGTAAAAATTTACTTTGTACATTTTGGCCAGAAAAATAGGAGAAATTCTCTGCTAAAGGTTGCTCTGGCTGTAGTATTGGAGGTGTTTGTTCAAGATTTATAACCATGCCTGATGACATGGATGCTGAGGAAGTTGATGCAATAGCTGTGGCTGAAAGTGTAGATGTATTTGTTTTTCTCCTAGCTTTCTTTGCCAAGGGCTGTTGTTGAGGCTGATTCTCCATGCTGTCATTATGGAAATATATAAGTGGTTCAAGAACTTCTGCAGCATAGGTTGGTGCCTGGATTCTCTCCTGATTTTTCTTTCTTTTATTTGAGCTATTCATCATGTTTTCATTTTCCCTCTTTTTTCCAGTCCATTTCTTGTAATGATTTTCAAGATGCTCATGCATTTTATAGAAAATTGTCTTGCCATCAGCCTTTCCTGACCACCAGGCAGCCATAGCTTCAAAATCAGGATCCTGAGCAGGTGAGAACCAGTCACCATGGAGGGATACAGAGGCATTGAATAGTTGAAATTCTTGTGTTGTATGCATGGGGACAACAGCAAATTTTGTTCTTTGAGCAGCTGCCAAATATTCATAGATATTTGTCCTCTTTCCTTTCAAAGAGGCCAGATGTAATTTAAGAGGGTAAAAGCTTGTAATGCATAATTGTTCTTCTGAAGTAGTTCTGGGGTCATGAACAACCTGTCCATCANAATTACATTTGATTTGAAGCACATCTGGAATGCATGTGATGCCAAATTGCTCATGTGTTTGTGCAAAG
>NW_001889913.1:419972-420770 GCF_000143565.1 Laccaria bicolor S238N-H82
TATGAATTCTTTGATTTAAGGGTACCTCAATGGTACCCATTCCACGGTGGTATGTGAGCACCATACCAATACCATGGTACCATGGAATGGAAAACCCATACCATATCCCACTCATACCAATACCAAGTTACCATACCATACCATGTCATGTTATACCATACCATATGGTATGATGTCACTTCATACCATCATACCAAAGCTGTCACAGGGTGTCTGGGGTCCTTTTTTCAAAATATATAAATTATTTCTGTGGGCTGCAATAGTGGTCCATTGGGTGCCATTTTTTGTGGGGTGGTTCTCCAGGTTTTTCCTGAGATATTAGGCTACAAACTGAGGCCAGATAGTCCAAGCCAGTCAGTTCAAATGGGGATTATCCTAGCTTTCCCATGCATCAAAGCTGGAGGTCTTTACCTTCCCCAGGTTATTCCGTATGGAATCCATGGAATCCATGTTGGCTGAGGACCCAGCCATTTTCTTATTCCATAGACCTCATGGATTCCATATGGAATGACCATGGAATGGTCATGGAATGATTAATTCCATATGGACTCCAACACCACTCCATATGGATTCCATTGGATTCCACATGGAATGCAGGCATATCCACCTTGGATTCCATGGAGCAGTCCACATGGATTCCATGGATGACCATTATACCATTAGAATACAGTATTTATAGTGTCCTTACTATATTTAAGTAAAAATGTAAATTTTACATCAACGGGAATTGAACAGTCAACCTCGTCAATATTAGCAGTGCTCAAACCAACTGAGCCATGAAGGCATTATCATAAGGTA
>NW_001889913.1:421045-424710 GCF_000143565.1 Laccaria bicolor S238N-H82
ATNTGAGCTATTCATCATGTTTTCATTTTCCCTCTTTTTCCAGTCCATTTCTTGTAATGATTTTCAAGATGCTCATGCATTTTATAGAAAATTGTCTTGCCATCAGCCTTTCCTGACCACCAGGCAGCCATAGCTTCAAAATCAGGATCCTGAGCAGGTGAGAACCAGTCACCATGGAGGGATACAGAGGCATTGAATAGTTGAAATTCTTGTGTTGTATGCATGGGGACAACAGCAAATTTTGTTCTTTGAGCAGCTGCCAAATATTCATAGATATTTGTCCTCTTTCCTTTCAAAGAGGCCAGATGTAATTTAAGAGGGTAAAAGCTTGTAATGCATAATTGTTCTTCTGAAGTAGTTCTGGGGTCATGAACAACCTGTCCATCAAAATTACATTTGATTTGAAGCACATCTGGAATGCATGTGATGCCAAATTGCTCATGTGTTTGTGCAAAGCTAAGAGGATCTGATTCATTGAAAAGCTGCCCAAGCTTTGGATGTTTCTTCCATTTGATTTTTTCTTGCAGTCCAGATTTTTGATGGTCAAGCCAGGGATCACAGTGTCCCAGATATTTCTTGCCCTCCCCATTAATTGCCCCCATTTCTGTATTGTATCTGTGTCAAAAATCAGCCAAGAGACAATCTGCCAGTATTGGTGAAGCATTGAGAGATGCAAAGTTTGTTCTTATATGTTTATGAAAACCCTCAACATCATTTGTCCCCCTTAGGGTGCGATATTTGTTCAACCCATGTTTATCTGTTCCAAGATGAACATACAAAGGTATATTTGGTGGATCTGAGACCCAACCCTTCTGAATATCATGGAGGATGCCTCTTGCTTTTTTCCAAGGCTCCTCACTGAATAGTGGCTGTTTTGTAACTGTGCAAACTACTGATCCCCAGCAGTCAAACAATTCTGTTATGACTTGATAGAGAATATTTTTCTCAGTGATGTAACGCCTGATTCTCTTCCAAAGCCATTCAGGGTCAGATTTTCTTTTGGCAGCAAAAGTGGTTCCATTCTTCTCCAAATATGCTATGACCTGTAGTTTATCTCTCTTGTCCTGGATGAACATAGTATCACTGAATGCTCTAGCAAATTGCTTGCTAAGTGTATGTCTCTTTGAAATTGTACAATTTATTCTATCCATAACATGAAAAACATCATTTAGAATTCTTGAAGGAACTTCTTTTGACTGTTGTCCTTGAATATGAATTGTGGGATCAATTATCTCAGAGATTTCCACATCAGGTTCTATATCAGGATCAGAATCAGAATCAGAATTGGAGGCATCAACATCCATATGCTTAGTAGGTTGGGGTGGTTTGATTACTCTTGGTGAATCTTTTTCTGCTGGTGGTAAATTTTGACTTGGAGGCAGTGGAGGATTTTCGTTTCAAGTTCACAAAAAGCTCAGATCAACAAGGACTTCAAAGGATTCTCTCCCATTTTTAATCTGTTCAAGAGTTTTCTTATGAAATGAGAGTACACATGCTGGAGCTAACACATTATCAATTCTGACAACTGCTCATCTCTTTGTTGAAGACACTCAAAGTGGTGTAGCTACATTTCCCACCATAATAGAAAATTCATGTGGTTGGGGAATGATAACTCCATGTGCAACTTCTTTTCTCCACATCACCAGGCTTACCAATTGCCCCACAGGTCCTGCAACTTGGAGAGGAATACCTACTGTGGGGGTAATCTTGAGTACATTATAAATTTCAAGGCTTGCCCATGCATCAAGTGCAGCATATGTGACTTGATTTTCAGAAAGTTTAGGAGCATTCCACTCAGATATTCTTGTATCCTTTGAGATATGTTTGTGGAGTACAGCTGCACCGATTTCTGCAAGTGATGCATTTCCCTTAACAACTGCTTTCTTAGATTTTGCAAATGCACCAAGTTCCAAGATGCCAACATATTTCTTTCCACTTTTATGTGGCAACTTGAAATCTTTGAAATCTCTTGCTAGTTTTGCTAAATCTGCACCTATACCCCAACCAATTTTCATTATTCTCTTTGTTGTCAAGATTGTTTTCAATGGGGAAGGAAGCTGTTTAAGGAGATGAACATGGAAAAGGTATACAGCATTAGACAGAGCCTTAGGTTTTAATGAAAGTGCAATGAAGTCGCCATGGAAGGGTTATGAAATTGACAATGAAATCAGCAGGAAGACTTATGAAATATATCTCAAAACTTCCCCATAGTTTATGAAAAGTTCTGACAATTATATGAATGAAATAGATAGGACATCCTAATGAGATGCCTCTCATAAACGTTGTGACAGTTCGTTTGAGATGACCATTGGCATTGCCATTGTTTTATCATAAAATATTGGTTCCCACTGGTGGGGCAGTTGTGGTCGTTGGTGGGCAGTCGCGTTGGTGGGCAGTCGTCCTCATATGTGGGCGGTCATTTGTGTACGTCGGGGGTATCCGCCGTTTGTCAACCACAGTGGTGTCGTCCATGGGTGCTGGGTTGTCGTTGTCCATCATTGGGGGTCGTCGTGCACTAGTAGCTGCCATTTACATCATGTAAAACCTGGCATGTATCACAGAAGTTCCTGCTTAGCTGCCATGAATGAAATGAAATGAATTTTCATTCATTCACAGCACCTGTTTCATTCCAAGTCATTCTCATTCATTGCCATGGACAATGAAATATTTTTTGTTTCATTTCATTTCATATCGATTTTTTCTTCATTTCTACTGACAAGAATGAAATTTATTTTGTTTCATTCATTCCTGGCGAATGTTTCATTTTTAACATCATTCCACCATGGCAACTGTTTCATTCTTTGCTTCGTTTCATTCATTCCTGGCAACTGTTTCATTTCATTTCTTTTTTCATTCATTGCTGTAGAAATTTCATTTCATTCTTTTCAGGCAGTTATTTCATCTTTGTTTCATTCTTTCAGGCAACAATTTCAATGTTTTAATATACACCTAAATAAGGAAATAATATACAATTATGCCTGATGTGTGTTGTGCCCTACTGCAGTGGTGTGGGGGGTCATATGGGGGTACTTTTGGATTTGAGGCTCAAATACATAACAAGATATGCATGCTGTTGCCAATTAAGGCACTGAAATATTTTGCATCAATTACATAATCATTTTCCCAGCTCTAACAATGAAATAGGCACCTGAGAAGAATGAAATAAAAATGAATGACTGCCCTAGTAAGAATGAAGCAAAGAATGAAACAGTTGCCATGGTGGAATGAAATTAAAAAATAAAACAGTTGCCAGGAATGAATGAAACAGAATAAATTATCAAGAATGAAACAGGTGCTGTGAATGAATGAAAATTCATTTCATTTCATTCATGGCAGCTAAGCAGGAATTTCTATGGTACAGCTCAGGAGTACATGATGTAAGTGGTAGCTACCAGTCCGTCGTGTCCATGTGTGGTGTGCATTGGTGAGTGGGGGGTCGTTGTTGTCCATGTGGGAAGTCATTGTCATCGTCTGTGGGTGCTCGTCTCATTGTTCGTTGTTGAAACAGTCAACATTGACATGGCATGCCTGGATGGGCATGCCACATCAGTGGTTTGGTGGTGGCGCCGTTTGTTGGGTGCCACCGCCTCATCGGCATTGGTGGGTGGGCTGTCATGGTGGTGTGTGGTGGTGGTGGCACATGGTGGTGGGGTTGTCATCCCTTG
>NW_001889913.1:424760-436267 GCF_000143565.1 Laccaria bicolor S238N-H82
TGTTGAGGTCGATGGGNCCGTGGGCATTGATGTGGTCGTCGTGNTTGTGGTCGTCGTGTGTGAAGCATTCACTCTGAACTTCTCACATAGCTGAAGCCAAGAGGGAAGGAGGAGGCAAGAATGGGTGGATCTGGGATCAACACCCATAAGTGAGCAATGAGCAGTTACAAGATACTCAGCTGGCCCAACATGATTATGCATATTGTAGGAAGTACAGATATACAAAGCACTACATGTAGTGCAAGAGGATGGCAAGACTGCTGACAAGATGGTGGTTCAAGACAAAAGATCAATATATTATGTAAGATATCCAAATCTAGCTATATACCATTGTTTGACTATGGCCTCTGGGCATTCCCTTCCAATCCTATATCACAACAGGAATCAACAGAAATTGAACACTAGAACTTCTGGTTAATTAATTTTGGACCCTGAATCTCCTTCTTTAGGTCAGACAAATAGAATTGTAGCACTAAATCTTTGACTAAACAAGGGCATAAGGCATACGACTAGTTACTTACTAATGCATGGACTTATTTATTTCAATCAGATTCAGAGACATTAGATTCTGCATGTTGTTCATCCAAACCCAAGTCTTCATTATCACTTTTAGTCTCCTGAGACTTTGCTTTGTGTTTCTGTTGAGTGAGGACATATTTTGTGTGATAAAACAACATTACATGTAAAAACCAGTTGAAATTTCCAGGTTTCATGTGTTTGAGAAGCTCAAATCCACCCAGCCATGCATTCAATTGTTCACATATTGTAGTATATTCAGTAGAGCTACATAAATCTATTCTATTACATTCTGAAGTCACCTTATACTGATAGCTTCATATTCTTTCAAAATTCAGAAGTCAAATTTAAATAGAAATCAAATTTTAATGTATTTCAATTATAACATAAAATACATTTTACAACAGTGTATACTAAAGGAAGGGGGAGGCACAGGGAAGGGGGGAGGATGGAAGGGGGAGGAAGAAGATAGGCAAAGAGAGGCACACACAAGGAAGGGGGAAGGGACAGAGAAAGGGAAGGGGGGATGGACAAGGAAGGGGGAGAGAAAAGGGAGGGGGAGAGAAAAGGGAGGGGGAGAGAAAAGGGAGGGGGAGAGAAAAGGGAGGGGGAGAGAAAAGGGAGGGGGAGAGAAAAGGGAGGGGGAGAGAAAAGGGAGGGGGAGAGAAAAGGGAGGGGGAGAGAAAAGGGAGGGGGAGAGAAAAGGGGGGATGGAAAGGGAGGGGAGGAGGGACAGGGAAGAGGGTGGGTCGTCGTCGTCCACTGATGTGCTCGTCGTCGTCTGTTGATGTGGGTGTCGTCGTCCTCCGCTGATGTGCTTGTCATCCGTTGACGTGGGTGTCGTCGTTGTCCGTTGACGTGGTGGCGGTCCGTTGATGTGGTGTGGCGGGTCGTCCATGGGCATGGTCGTGGTGGTTGTGTGTTGGCGTGGTGGTGCGCTGGTGTGCTGTCCGTCCCTCGTCGTGGGCGTGGTGTTAGCGAGCTGGGTTGGGACGAGTTTGGGGGGGGTGCTCACCTAGGATGACGAACGACGATTCCGTCGTTCATCGTCTGGTTGCCACGTCGCTGATAGCGATGTGGCAATGTGTTGCCGCACTCGTTTACTGGGGTTGTTGATGTGGCGTCAAGGCGTCATCTCCCATATCGTGGCCGTCATTGTTGTCTCATCGTGGCTGGTGTGCGTGGTGGTGGATGTTGGCGACGTGGTGTGTAGGCGTCGGTGATGGTGGTGGTGGTTGAAAGAGATGGCGTTGTTTGTTGATGATGTCCAAATCAAACGTTGGCAAACACCGACGTTTGATTTGGGCATCAGGAATTCCGTTCCAGTCTCGTTCCGTGAGCATTCCTTCCGGGTGATCACCAGAATCATTCCGGCGGAATTTGAATTCCATTCAAAATTCCGCGGAATTGTTTGATCAATTTGGCAGGGCCCTCTGCCAAATTTGATTCCTCCGGAATTCCAGGAATTCCCTGGATTCCGCCGGATTCCGGCAGGAATCAGTGGAGGACAATAAAGACCTCAACTGATGCTCAATGTCTTCATCCTCTGTAATAAAGAACAGTACTGTTAGATACACTCAAATAGCAATTCAAACAAGCTTACCAGACATAAGAATGGCCATATTGATAGCTTCCCACTCTTCCCTTGACCACTCCTGCAGGGCTGTTCGCTCTCATTTGATTCTAGCCATCTCTTCTGCACATCTCTTGGTTGTCAGCATTCCTTTGATTCCTTCACGAATCTTCTCATCCCCAAGCCAGCCAGGTATAACCTCACTTTCATTCTCATCTAATCCAACATCCTGCCAGATGTCATCATCCACATCTAGAGCAAATAAATGCTCCCGATTGATTGGCACAGGGGCTATAGAATTGCCAGGGGCCTTTCCCTGCTGGATTTGCTTTGTCATATCATAGCACATGTCATTGTACTTCTTTGCCAATCTAGCAATTGTTGGTTGCTGCCTATTGACTTGTTTCTGGACATGTGAATGTAATTTAGTCTCTATTAAAATAGAAGTCAACAAAGAGTGAGTGGTCTGTGTTAGATAAACTCCTTACCATTGGAAGTTGTTTGTCGATATGCTCTCTCTAACCTTTCCAATTCAAATTTTCGATTTCTTAAACGATCTCTGAGTCTTTGTTTAAGAGCCCTGGCATTAAGTTTCAATTGAAGAAACGCGAAGACGAGGAAGATCAAATTATGGGTCATGTGGCAATGGCAAGAACAATAATGAGGCCGACATGACAAAAAAGTCCGAGAAACATGGTATGACTGTACAAAATTACGAAGAGGGCAGGGCGGACATCACTGAATCTGCAAAGCTAACTGGCTCTGGGCGTGCAAGAGAACGACAAGGAAGGCGACAAGGGATGATGGGTGCACGACCAAAGTTGTCAAAGAAAGACTGGCAGTAGAAGCTCGTACACGCTTCTTCCAGTGCCTGAACATGTGCCTCTATCAGTAGGTGGCTAGCATCCTTAATTGAATCTGGGCAACCCTTCCATGGACACATCAACCTCCCAAGCTCCACAAGATGACGGTTCCGTTCTTCCAGATCAAATGATGTCAAACCCAAGTCGCGATTGGGGATTTCCTTGATCATAAAAGATCCGAGCACATCACCTGACAAGGGAAATACCCTGAGAAGTTGCTCTGAGCGAGACCTCACCGCTTCTGCATCTGTAACACCCCACTGGCCATGGTACAATGTGTCAGCAAGGAGAGCATCTAGGCTCAAGAGTTCAAACCGGAAACTCATGTGGCAGAGTTCCCAGAGAATCTCCTGAGTGACCTCTGGCGTCAACGCCCGCTCAAGCTCCTGTGTTGTGCCCAACTGGATGGTCGTATCATAGAAGACCACCCGATCGATCAAGGTGTTTCCAAAGGGGATCTCCTCCAGGGACGAATTCGATTTCTTGACATGTTTCTTTCGGGACGAGGCACCAACTTTTTTCTGTTTCCCTTTTGTGGCAGGCTGCGGAGGCAACGGTACGGCGGTGGTATCTTCAACATCCGCTGTATAATCAATGTCATCAGCATCCAAGAAGGGTATGATTCACAAGAGGAAATTCCGCCATTGCTGGGCAGTGATAGGTGGCAGTAGCTCGGTTGCCGTTGCCAGTGTGTAAGCATGATGAGCCCGGATAGCAAGCCAAGTAGCACTGTACAAAGCCCGATTCTTGGAGTTCAAGAAAATCTCTGGTTTCCGGTATTTGTACCTGATGCGCACATCCCCTGGCTGACATCTCAAACGACGACGATTGGTATCCAAGTTTCATAAAGCATTGGCCCACATGGGAACAGGGACAGGCATGAAAGGAGAGTTGACATCAGCCACGTTCGCCTCAGCTATGCGAGGGCACTTCGAAGGTCCTGGACCACCATGACATGTTGGGTTGGGCATGACCGGTGGGAGACACATGCCTGGAAGGCAATGTGTATAATGCCTAGAGGTTCAATGAGACAACTCATTATTTTGTCTAGTATTTTCATTCATTAAGTTCCCTGTGTATTTCATTTGGTTTTTTCATTAAATGGCCTAGGTGATCTCATTAATATTGTATAAGCCCCATGCATGTTTAATAAATGTGTTTCTGCCTCTGTGGCAACTCCTGAGTGCACAGGCTGCAATTTTCAGTTCTGGTGTGACAAGAAGGGAAGTTTTGGTGAGGATGCCTGATAATTATGCTGTACTTTACCCTCCCCGGCTTAATCCATATGGAATGCATGGAAGGGGGGTGGATTCCAGGAATTCCAGATGGATTCCATGGAATGGCTGATGGACTCCATACTTTCTGGGGATGGATTCCATGGAATGGCTGATGGACTCCATACTTTCTGGAGATGGATTCCATGGAATGGCTGATGGACTCCATACTTCTTTCAGATGGAATCCATACTTTTTTAGATGGAATGCAGGACAGGTGGAGAGTGGGGGAGCAATTGGAGGAGGGGGAGCAATGGGGGAGGGTGTGATGTGGAATAATGATGAAGGGAGGGGGGGGCTCACCTGGGCTCGTCACTGTGTTCGTAGATGGGCGGCGGACATTTTCGGTGGGCGGGGGACATTGTTTCATGGGCGGTGCACGTTCTTTGTGGGCGGTACACGTTCTTCGTGGGCGGTGGGTGTTTATTTGTGGGCGGTGGATGTTTTTGGTGGGCGTGGGACGTTGTTTCGTAGGCGGTACATGTGCTTCGTGGGCGGGGGATGTTGTTTCGTGGGCAGTGTGTGTTGTTTCATGGGTGGTGGGGTTCGTTGGGGGCTGGGTTGTCCTGTAGATGGGGGTCATCGTCCAGATGGCAGGGAACCGCTGTTTCATGTTGTTTTCGTCATGGCGTGGTGTTGTTGTTGTGCTGAGATGTTCGCATGGTTGCCACATCACTGACAGCGACGTGACACCTGGTTTTGATGTTCCGCGTTGTTGTTGGAGGTTGTTTCGTGGGCGGTGGACGTCGTTTTCGTGGGCAGGGGACATTGTTTGTGGGTGGTGGGTGTTGTTCATGGGTGGTGGGCGTTGTTCATGGGTGGTGGACATCGTTTGCGGTCACTGGACGTCTGTGGGCGGTCGTTTTTGTGGGCGCTGGTCTTTGTTGGTGGGCGGTCATGGTGGTGGGCGGTTGTTGACGTTGGTGTGGTGTGGTGGTGGTTCCTCATGGCCGAGCAGATACAGCGAATGACAACCAATGTCGTCGTTTGCCGTCTGGTTGCCACGTCGCGATGTGGCACCTGTGGTTTGTGTCAAAAAGGAGAGGGTGGGGTGGTTGTTCCCACTTACCTGGGCTGGGGCCTTGTCATGTGTCGTCAGCGTCAGTGTCATTATCGTTGTTGATGTCGCAGGCGGTCATGGTTTGAGACAGTGGTGGTGGAGGGTGATGGTGGTGGTGGGAAGGAAGGAACGACATGGCAACGCTTCAGCCGCAGCTGTCATTGACACACCACGTGCCTGAAGGCGGTATATACATACCTTTAGTTTTCCATATAATAATGCCTTCATGGCTCAGTTGGCTTGAGCACTGCTCATATTCCCAAGGTTGAGAGTTCAATTCCTCTAGGTGTAAAAATTCTTTTTTTACTTAAATATAGTAAGGACACTGTATTCTAATGGTATAATGGTCATTAATTCCTTCCATGGAATCCATATGGAGTGGTGTTGGAGTCCATATGGAATTAATCATTCCATGACCATTCCATATGGAATCCATGATGTCTATGGAATAAGAAACTGGCTGGGTCCTCAGCCAACACTGATTCCATGGATTCCATGGATTCCACATGGATTCCATATGGATTATACCGGGGAAGGTAAAGACCTCTAATTATGGGGCATTTGAAGTGGTGGTGATCTTGGGAGTAAGGGGATAGTGTGATTAGGAAGAGACCGATTGGGAGGATGACTTTTTGGGTGCCTTTGCTGTGATTGTATGGGTTGGTTCAGACAGCGAGGAGGGGAGGAATGACAAAGTACACAATGGTTCAACATGCAACATGTGATGTGATAATCACTACTTAATCACAACATACATTTTGGCTGTCTAGTAGTAAGTGCACAGCCAATTCTCAAAAGATTAGATGTGAACCACAGCTGTATTTTACCTCACACTGATATGTAATATCTCACTGGGGATTCAACAGCTTCTTGTATCTCGCTTGCATGAAACAACATAGGCTTGGCCCAGCATGCAAATATATGGTATGTCTAGAATGGTTCTCCTATCATGGCACTGTGTTTGTATCACTCCAAAGCTATTATACCCCAGATACTACATTGTCCACATGCTGCTGAAATTCATTGGGAAGAGAATCCTCAGTTTTATAATCATTGTTGGCTCCATATAACTCTCAATCTGCCTTGAGGATAGCATTGAAAGCCCTACAATCAGATCAGTGACTGAATTTGAGAAAGCATAAGACATTATAACCCACTTTGAGACTTTAGCAGAGGTGTGTACAGTCTTATGGATAAAGTCAAGGCAGTTGTCAATCTGGTTCCAATACCTATCAGAGCCCTCACATTCTCTGTGAACCTTGCACTGTCCAGGTATGTCAGGCAGTGGTTGGAAAGAGAAGAAAACAATACTTGCCATGATTGCAACTTGGGTGCAAAGCTGGACAGTGGGCAGGCTCTTACCCAGCTGTCGTTTCAGGGTTTACAAAAAAAACAAGTTTCATCAGAGAGATTTGACTTAGAATAATTTCACGATTTTTGATGACAAATACAATCACTGATCCAATCATTTATTTTAAACAACACAACACTTATTTTTTTGAACCCCTCCACAATGGCTGGAATTTTACAAACGTAAACAATCAGCCACCATCGGTGACGGGGCTACTTTGGGTGCCACTGGTGGATAACCAATCAATACCGTTTGATCTGATTGAGCAGCGTGAAAAAAGTTACTGTATTCGAAATTGCATCTACTCATGGAGTCCGAGAACCATGTCTCCCTATAAATGCACAACTCTCCCGGCTCGCAAACATTGCTCTATAACGATCACATATGGCAGGAAAACCACAAAAGTATCCCTCATCATGTGGACACATACGTCCTGCTCACACTCCTTCTTCTTCTTTTCTGGCACCCGTCCTCAGTGAAAACACCAAATCACCACCATCCTATGTGAGAGCCCAGTAATGACTATCTGAGACATGTGCTTTGCTATCTTCATGGAATTTGACTACGGCGCAGGCTACAAAAGTGAAGAGTTGTGGCAGGCTGCGAGAATTATGGGATAGATCATAGCATTGTGGATAGGTTGGATATGGTAATACATATTACAAGTTACATACATAAATTTATTTAAAAGTCTTCCCCTCGTCAACGCTAATGCCGAACCCAGCCCATTCAACCCATCCTATGTGTCTCATCCTTCGTGCCTGACAGCGGCACAATCCCCTCCATCTGCCATATACGGTAAACAGCCTGCGCAGGGGTGATATTTGCTGATTGGGCGATGGCTAAGAGGGCGGGGTGGGAGAACTGTCAATGTGGTCCGAACTAGGGTTTCCTGATGACAGTTCTTAAAAAGGAAGTACCTTCGGAGTGTCAGGCAATGGTGGCTGATTGTTTACATTTGTAAAATGCCAGCCGTCGTGGAGGGGTTCAAAAAAAAATAAGAGTTGCATTGTTTAAAATAAATGATTGGATCAGTGATTGTATTTGTCATCAAAAATCGTGAAATTATTCTAAGTCAAATCTCTCTGATGAAACTTGTTTTTTTTGTAAACCCCGAAACAACAGCTGGGTAAGAGCCTGGACAGTGGGATGACAGGGCATATCTTTGATGATCTGCTGTGAGAGCGCAAATATGTTCTGGTTGGAGAGGATGCTCTGATCAATCTGTTCAATGAGGCTGCTGTCAGTAATAAAAGAGTACTCATACTGGTGTGTCACCTATGAATTTTTTGATCTTTGATTGAAGTTGAGTGAGGGCACAACTGATTTGAGTTTTCATCTTCTCCCAGCTAGCATAGTCATGCTCAATCCCAGGGGGCAGATCAAAGTGACACTTCTTAATGATATCCTGTATAGAGTGATCAATGTAAGGTTCATAGGAGGGCGAAGGTCAAACTAAGATGTGATTACAAGGAATGTTGCCTTCATAGGCACATATTTTGATGGAAAGGAGGACAGCAAGCACATAATTGTTGATGTTGGTTTATGAGCATGAGCAAATAAGTAATAGCTTGGTAATAGCAACAGGACAAGTCTTAGAGAGCTATTACTTTGAGCTGTTCAGAAATCTGGAATGGTGGTGCTGCCAACTGGAAAGTGTCCACCTTGTTCTCCACTGACAAAAGTCAAATCAACAACTTTGCCTGCTGGCCAAGGGATGTGTCCTATATATGACCCAGATGTTTAGTAGATGTCCAGGTCAAACAACACATAAATGGGCCAATAGGACTTACTAAAAGAAACTCCTCCAATTTGTTGCATTGGTCTGTTCACAGCTTCTTGCATGTAGCATGATGGAGACTGACCACTGTAATATTGCTTATTGATGCACTTCAGTCACCCATTTTAGGGTACCTATGGGGTATATGAATTCTTTGATTTAGGGGACCTTAATGGTACCCATTCCAAGGGTGGTATAAGAGCACATACCAATACCATGGTACCATGGAATGGAAAACCCACACCATGTCACCATACCATACCATGTCACCTCATACCATCCCATACCATCCCATCCCATACCATACCATCATACCAAAGCTGACACAGGGTGTCTGGGGTCCTTTTTCAAAATATATAAATTCTTTCTGCAGGCTGCAATACTGGTCCATTGGGTGCCATTTTTTGTATTTTTTGATTTCATAGATTCTGCCTTGAAGAAGTTTGAGGGCACATTGCATTGTGAGGCTTGTCTTGCAAGTCTTCTTGATGAAACCATGACTTTCAGGAGAGACATATTGACACAGATGAAGGTGGGTTGCATCCACTTCAGTCACCCACCTTGAACAAGCTATTAGCCTTGAAACATATAGGTATATATCCAGGCTAATAGGTTCCTTGGCCATTTATTTTTTTGCCTCTGGAGGAAAATATATTATTGCATTGGGCAAAAATGTTTGACCTTCAATATTGTGACCGGAAATATTTGGGTTGATATATTGCATTGAAAAATATCCTAGCCATCTGAAAGTGGTCGGAAATATTTGAAGCATGTTAGAGTGGTAGGAAATATTTGAAGTGTTTCAGACTGGTTGGAAATGTTTGAAGCATGTTAGAGTGGTCGGAAATATTTGAAGTGTTTCAGACTGGTTGGAAATGTTTTAGCTATGTCACACTGCTGAAAAATCTTTTGACCATGTCACACTGCTCGGAAATGTTTTAGCCATGTCACACAGGCAAAAAATTTCCTGCCAGTGTCATGGAGTATCTGGGGTCCTAGTTTCAAAAAAAAAAACTTCATAAATTTCTGACCATTCAAACTTTTATCTTCTGGATTCAACTTTTCTACAAAATTTATCATAAAGATAATTTTGGTCCTAAACTTGTCCTTTAACTTTTATATTGTATTTTTATTATAGAAACAGCAGATTATATATTGCATGCAACTGTATCTATTGGTATTCAGCTATTTGTTATATAGTTATAGCCTCTAAATTATGCTTCATCAGATAATAAAGGTTTTTACTGACTGCTCTTATATTGAGTTTATATTGGTGATTGCCTATAATAGACTAGCCCTAGTTACTGAATCATTACTGTTGTCTATTATTCATGCAAATTACCAGAGGTAAATATTGGCTGATGTGCAAGCCATATTATATTCTTCACTGCAGTAAACCTATGTTTCTGAAAACTAGAGAGAGTTCTGGGGATTGTTACATTTACTATGCTAGCTCTATTCTCTCACTCCCATAGAGGTATGTTCCTGAGCACTGGAGAGTTCTGAGGATTGTCAGAGTCTGATGTTTCATGTAAATGTATATGTGATGTATTTGTGTTTGTTGACTATAGTGACATATTGAATTTCTTTCTTGAACCCCATCACAACTGCCAGTACTTTACTGTGCCCCATCTATTTCTACAGAAATGGCTAGAATCCTACAGAATTCTGATCTCTCTATTAGAAATACTTGAATTTTGTTTGTTAGATATAAATTTTAGACCTTGACAACAGTACCCAACAAGAAGTCCTATTTTTTCTCATTTTTACTATATTTTATAAATGATTTTCATTTGAAATAGTAATATTTATCATTTGAACATGCAAAATGGACTCCAAAATCAGCCCTGCAACATTATGACTACCAGTAATTACCATCTACATTTTCCCCAATGTTACCTTCATTTTATTATGATTTTCTGGCTATATTTGCACAAATTACCCTATTTGGAAATATGCACAGGTCATGTCCACCATGCACTCACATTGTCAATAACAGTCAATAGTATGTCTGTCCTTTTTTCTTCTTTTCTTCTCTGATTTTTACAGTATATTTGTATCAATTACTATATTAGAAAATGCACATAAACCATGTGTATGGTATTTCAATATTCCTGACAATAGTCTATTATTTTCCTCTTTTGGCTCTAATTTTCTGGATATATTTTCATTATTTACTATATTTGGAAATATGTACAGACCAAGTAAACATTGCACCAAGATCTATTTACATCACATGATCTGTTTCATGTTTCTAATTATATTTGTATTAATTACTATATTAGCAAATTTGCACAGGCAATATATATACCCAATATTGTCAACAATGGGTCCATTTTCTTATTTTTCTGGCTATATTTGTATCAATTACTCTATTAGAAAATGTGCACAAACTATGTTCATAGTATGTCAATATTGTCAATAATAGTACATTATTTTTCTTCTAATTTTCTTGCTATCTTTTTGTTAATTACCATACTTGGAAATATGCACAGACGAAGTAAACAGTACATCAAAATTATCACATATCATTTGAATTTTTATTTATTTTTCTGCCTATATTTATGTTGATTACCATATTGGAAAATGTGCACAGACCCTGCATATTGTACCCCAATATTTAACATTACTTTATTACTTTAATTTTAATTTTAATTTATTTTTCTGATTTTCTAGCTTTATTGAATTTCCTCTATTATTTTCCCTCTTTCTCTTCAATTTTTCATGTGAAAATGCAATACTTACTCTATTTTGCAATTGTAGTAGCCACACTATTCTGGTGTAAATACTAGATAAGTGCCAAAATCTTTGATGGCTATCACATGATCTATATCACATAATCAGACCACATGACATTGTCACATGATCACATCACATGACTACTATATCACATGATTGATCACATGTCATATCATATGACTGTACCATGTGATATACAATGTGAACAACTATATGATGCATTTATCATGTGCCTATCAGATGAAACCATATCAGCTAGAGTCAGACATCAATTTTCTGGCCATATTTTCACTACCTACCATATTTGGAAATGTGCACAGACCAAGTAAACAATACATTAACATTATTAAT
>NW_001889913.1:436317-447472 GCF_000143565.1 Laccaria bicolor S238N-H82
ATGAGTGTCGTCGTCCGCTGACGTGGTCGTCGTCGTCCGTTGATGTGGGCGTCGTCCATTGACGTGGTGGCGGTCCGTTGATGTGGTGTGGCGGGTCGTCCATGGGCATGGTCGTGGTGGTGGTGTGTTGGCGTGGTGGTGTGGTGGTGTGCTGTCCGTCCCTCGTCGTGGGCGTGGTGTTAGCGAGCTGGGTTGGGACAAGTTTGGGGGGGGTGCTCACCTAGGACGACGAACGACGAAATCGTCGTTCGTCGTCTGGTTGCCACACTTGTTTACTGGGGTTGTTGATGTGGCGTCAAGGCGTTGTCTCCCATATCATGGCCGTCGTCGTTGTCTCATTGTGGCTGGTGTGCGTGGTGGTGGATGTTGGTGATGTGGTGTGTAGGCGTCAGTGATGGTGGTGGTGGTTGAAAGAGATGGCGTTGTTTGTTGATGATGTCCAAATCAAACGTCGGCAAACGCTGACGTTTGATTTGGGCATCAGGAATTCCGTTCCGGTCTCGTTCCGTGAGCATTCCTTCCGGGTGATCACCAGAATCATTCCGGCGGAATTTGAATTCCATTCAAAATTCCGCGGAATTGTTTGATCAATTTGGCAGGGCCCTCTGCCAAATTTGATTCCTCCGGAATTCCAGGAATTCCCCGGATTCCGCCGGATTCCAGCAGGAATCAGTGGAGGACAATAAAGACCTCAATTTAACGAAGGAGGAGCACCTCTAAAAGACTTCCGCCACTTCGATCCCTGTTCACTTCCACACAGAGGTAAAGTTTTGAAAGAGAGTCCTCCACTTTAGTGTGTGTGCTGGGGTCAAAACGAAATTGATGTGGCACGTTATCGTAAGGGTACTCCAGTTGAAGGTCTGAATCATCTAGATCCGAGTCTGTGGCCTTGTAAATGCCTACATCTGTCGGAACGGGTGATGTTGGCATAAGAATGCTTTCTCCGGGTAAAGGACTAGTAGGATACTGCATTTCATACTTCACTAGGTTTTCCTGGGCTTGTGTCATTCATTTAGTCAGTCCCATCCAGGTGGCATGTATTTGCCCAACATCCAAGAATTCTCTTAGAATAGTTAGAAAAGTATCCCTTGAATCTACTTTGAAGTAGGAGCCTCGCTCCAGGATTAGTGCAGACATCCTTTCTAAGAAAACTTGTAACTCGTTTACTACTCGCGTGATTTCTCCCAATAATGACGAGAGTAACGAGTACCTTTGTTGCGAGCCAGAGTGGCTTCCCTTGCCCCCCATGAGAATACTCGGCTGCGATGTCGATAATTGTCGCCCATGAAGATCTTTGAGTCAATATAATGAAGGTGACAGGGATGAACATCGTCGTGAAAATGAAATTGTAGGAGGGTGTGAAATTTCGTTGGCAAGCAGCTGCATGATGCCAGAGAGTGATGGACGACATGATTCTGGATGAGATGATCCCTCATCATCGACAAGGTGAAAGGTGTACTCGACAAAGGGCTTCTGAGGGAATGGCGGTGAGGTTCCTCGAGACACTGTCAGCCGTCTGTCGGTACAGCTGCTTGGAAAGGACTTGAGCATGTTCAAGGTAGTGTCAATTGATTGCTCAATGTGTAACTGTAGACAGGAAGGTGACGGCAAAGTATCAATGTCCTGAATAGGTGATCCTGATGACCCACATTTCATGGCATAAGGTGTCTGAGAATCAATAGTAGTTCACTCCTCACGTTCCCGAAGTTCGCCACCACCACTCTGTTGTGCAAAAATCTCATGAGTGGCCCTGTGCTCATTCGAACAAAAGAAAGAGCCCATTTTTGGCTGGGATTGGGCACGGGAACGTGTAAACGATGTAGACCCTTGACATGGATTCATGGGCACCATAATGAGTTCACTTGGGATTGGAGAGATTGGAAGAGGGACGGTGTCAGCAAATGGACACAGAAATGAAAGTGTAAGCTCCTGATGTAGATTAGGAGTGGTGTTGGAAATATAGAGTGCAGCTGAGGCAGGCCACAATGCCATTGAACAAGATGTAGGTGCCCACAATGCCATTGAACAAGATGTAGGTGCTGTAATGGGTCCACTGGCAGTTTCTGCTCAGATAGGAGTCAGTTGAACTGGATGTGAATGCACACCCAACACCCCAGTAACCCCTGCTCACTCCACAGCAAGTTCTATCTCCCCAGTAGATGGTTCCTTAACCCCCACCACCTTTGTGTTGCTCTTCAAATCCTTCAATCCCTAGCATTGTTAGTAGGAGCGGGAGTCGAAGTGCATGAGCACTGAGCGGCGCTAGGGTGGTCTGGCAGCGGAAGGCCCTCATCTGAGCAGATTTTACAGATCCATGGGACCTGTGACTTGAGGGTGATATCAGAGAGTTGACGATTCGATGGAATTTGGATGGAGTGTAACCCAGAGAGCATTGACGTCGTGTTGGGCTGAGTCGAAGGCAATGCATGGCCTTCTTTGCCACTGAGATCAGTTTTTGATAGCGTTGATTCTGAGCGGTCGCTCTGTGCATTGAGCGGTAAACCTAACGGACAGTTTGAGGAGTGAGGAGTTGGCGAAATGAATGTACATGTGGATGCGGACGATGTAAGCATGGCGATATTCTCACCTAATAACGGACTGCAGTACTGCATCTCGTATTTCACTAAATTTTCCTGTGCTAAACCCAAGCACCTGTATAGTCCCATCCAAGCTGCGTGAATCTGGCCAGGGTCTGAAGATTCCCGAAGAATGCTCAAAAACGTATCTCTCGGGTCTAGTGTTTAAAGGTTCAGTCCATAGGACCACAAAAAACCGGTGGACCGAACTGAACCGGACCATGGTCCGGTCTTTTTTTCAGTTGCAGTTGCCCCAATTTGGGGTTGGTCCGGTTGCCAGTTGCCTCATTTCGAAAATCTTTTAAAACCATTCAAAGACCGGTTTTAATTGGTTGCAACTGGTTAAACGGTCACGTGCGTTACATAGCCTTGTAACCACATTTATTGCCTTTTATTGGGTTTTTGTTTCATCAAAAACGGTTAAGAACTGAGAAAGATATAACCAAATCCATATTTTACCCGAGTCTCTACAAGATGTAATTCGGTTTCAGTCATAGCTATGTCAAATCTTCATTAAATCTCTTGAAAATTGGTAGAATGACGGGTATTTATATGCTTTACTATTTTATATAACCCGTTTATTTTTCAGAGTAATAATGGTTGAGATACAAATGGTTTATATTGGTATAATAAATTATACGCAAAAAAACCGGTCTGGATCGGTCTGAACTGGTATCATGGACCGCAAAAGACCGGTCCTAGGTGGTTCGGTTCGGTTCCCTCAATATCTGGGTTGGTCCTGGACCGGTTGCGGTCCACGGTTGCGCGTTTTCAGGGCAAAAAACCGGACTGAACTGAACCTTTAAACACTACCTTGAAGTAAGATGTTCTCTCTGGAACTAAGGCTGAGGAGCACTGCAAGAATAGCTGTAACTCGCCTACTATGCGTGTCACTTCCCCTAAAAGAGTCAGAGTCAAGGCCTAAGTCGGCTGTATTCCTCCTTTCTCTACTATCTTGCTAGGCAACAGAGTCTGCTTAGATGCTAATGTGGTAGCTCGCAACCAAATCGAAGTTTCTTTGTTATATTGCCGAACTAACTGTGCCATCGGGGAATTCTCGTATCCTCTCTCTGCTCCAGGTCGGAACATTTGGAAGGACATGGTTTCTGTAGTCGAACTCATGAGACTAATAGTTGGTGATCGTACAACAGAGACTTGTTCGTTTGCGGATGGGTGAGACGTGAATGAATGAGAAGTGGTGTTGATGTGTAGTGATATTGAAGGGGAAGAAAGAATCTCTCCTGCAATGTTGACGTTCGTTGTTAGCGACATGGGGGCCGAAGTCTTGAATGTGAACACACGATAGGAAGAGGATGAGGGTTGACGCTTCAAGGTTGGTTGATAAGGTTGAACACTTGACGTCGCTGGTGATGCGACGGCGATAGAATGCAGAGGAAGGAATCAGTGTTGTTGAAGGCTTGAGCCACGGTCGAGAGCTACTGGTCTCCCTCCTCTGAGAATGGAATAGTCGTTCTGTGGAGTTGGTTTTGACTCAGTAACTTTTCGATTAGATGGTCACAAAATGGAGGGAGCTGTTGACGTGGTTTTCGTTTTCAAAGTTAAGGGGTTTTTTGTTGCAGGTAAACTAGCAAGTTTGATGGGAGAGGAGGATCATGAACAATCAGAAAGGACTGGTTGACTTAATGAAGAAGGAGGAGCACCTCTTATAGGCCTCGAACGTCTCGATCCCTCAGATCATCCTTCCCTTGTTTCCACTCTAAATTCCTCTTCCGCTGTAATGTTCGAGCTGGCCAGGCTGTCGTTGGATCCCCACAGTGTCCACCTTTGTGGGAACCTGTTCGAGGTGCAACATTGTTTATGTAGCTCGAATAGCAATGACAAGGTGTATCTGGCGAGCTTGTTGTGATGAAGTTGATACAATGGTGTGAAGACCTCTGATGAGGGTTTGATCTGAGTCTTAAGAGTCGTTCTCAATACACAAGTAGCTACTGATGCTCTGGAAAGCCACAAGCGTAGGTGTACTCTCCTTTCTCGGAATGCCGCAGAAAGGTGCAGTGAGATCTTCTATGGAAGATCAAAAGGAAACAAGAAATATTCAGCTTTAGGAGAGTCACAGGCTCTCCACAGTAAGTCACTATGCTACTGACCTTTAATACTATATCCCAGCCACGCAAGTAGTCGAGTCGTGAGGATGATGCTTGAAGGCTGCAAGCTGTTGAAGGAATGATGGTAAGAAAGATAGATTGCTAAACATGTGACTGAGGGAATTGTATGTAAGTGTGACTACTGTGACTAAGTGATGAGAGAAGCAGCATAGAATCGGAAATATAATAGTAATAGAGGGATGGAGGAGTCATTCAGTAATCCTACCCATTACACAGAGTAGGTAGAGGCAGTGCCATGTTGGGTAGGAATGATAAGAGTGTTGAATCTAAACCCTAGATAGTGATGAAAGATACTCAGTCTCAGTTACAACAGACTGTATTGATCCTGTACCTAGATAGTGATGAAAGATACTAGGTACAGTAAGTAAGGGTATTCTGAGTGCGAATAGAAGTGGCTCACCTCAGTCTCAGCTACAATGGACTGAGGTGCCCATAAGCTAACTACGTGTTTATATAGTAATGTATGAGTGGCTAAGGGGATAAAGGAAAAAGAAAGAAAGAGAACGTAACAAAGGGGTATGCATGGTGTCGTGACATCCCAACACTCCTCCTCACCATGGATACTCCTCCTTGCATGGAGTCTTGGCGGGTTACCCGAGTCCTAGGAATCCACAAAAGCGGGTAAATTTCTTGGTGTCTAAGGCTTTTGTAAAAATGTTGGCAATGTTATCATTGGTGTTGATATAGGAAAGGGAGATTTCCTTTGATTGGACACGCTCACGAAGGAAGTGGTGTTTGATGTCGATGTGTTTTATGCAGTCATGTAATGCTGGATCTTCCGAAAGGTTTATAGCAGCATTATTGTCGCAGCAGATGGTGGTTGGTGCAGTAGGAGTGTGATCGATACTGTTGAGAAGCGTATGTAGCCAAATGCCTTCTTTTATGCTTCGAAAGCTGCAGTATATTCTGCTTTGCAAGATGAGGTGGCCACAGTTTTTTGCTTTCTGGCTTGCCAGGACATGATGCCTGAGCCTAATGTGTAAGCATGCCTGCCTACACTTCTCCATGTGTCAAGGCAGTTTGCCCAGTCTGAGTCTGTGAATCCCAGTAGAGAGATTTTGTTTGTTCCACCGAGGTGAAGTTGGAGTTGTCTTGTGCCAGACCGGTAGCGTACCACATGTATTGCAGTGTTCCAGTGGGCGTAAGAATAACAATCGAGGTATGGCAATAGTTGTTGGACAGAATATGTGATATCCAGACGCGTGCCTATTGACAAATAGAGTAGACAGCCTATGAGCGAGCAGTATGGGAGTTTTCTGATTTTGTCCAATTCATTCTTGGGCATGTTCTTGTAATTGGAGCGTCGAAGTTTTAGTCCAGGGTCCATCGGTAATGAGGATGGGGAGGCTTTCTGTTGACCAAACTGAGCAACAATTTTGTTGATTAATGCTGTCTGTGATAGCATGACGGTTCAGTTAGGCCTGTCCCAGTTAACTGCTATGCCAACAACGAATCAGATGTTACCAAGATCTGAAATGGTCCAGGCTTCACACATTTGATATTTGAAAATCTCGTTTTCATTCTTGTTGCTTGCAATAGATAGGAAATTGTCGACATGCACTGTGCAGATTACGGTCCCTGTGTCAGTTTTTCTGTAGTAAATGCATGATTTGCAGGATAAGCGGTTGAAGCCCCAAGATAACATCTTTTGATTCATTGTGATGTTCCAGATGCGTCTGCTTTGCTTCATTCCATAGAGTCCACGTTGGATTTCCCATACCCAATCCTCTTTGTCAGGCTCTTCGAACTCGAGAGGTTGTTCCATGTATTGATACTCCTCTTCAGGGAGTAATCTGTAAAGGAAGGCGGTTTTTATGTCAATTTGTTGAGCGTCCCAATTGAGAGCGGCTGCTATATGAAGAAGTATACACCATGACACCATGCGCGCTGTAGGTGAGGTCGTTTTGGTAAAGTCTTTACTGTAGATTTGCTCGTAACCTTTGAAGACAACACGGACCTTCCAACGAGTTGCTTTTCCTATTTCGTCACGTTTGATTCTGAAGACAGGCATCCCTTTTCTTACTTTGTGTCCTTGTGGAACGTCTGATCTGGGGATTAGTTTGTATATGCCCATCTCCTTGAGTGATTTTAATTCATCTCGATATCCCTCCTCCCATCGTTTCGCGTCTGCCGATGCCTTTGCCTCATTCCAATTTTTCAGCTCGTCCTCGCATTCTAGGGTCGATGGATCAATCTGCAGCATTTCAGATATAGCGGAGAGTACTTGATGGATGTGATTGCCCTCGGCATCACTGAGATTCAGGGTTTTAAAGATCTCCATCAGTTCTGCAATAGTGGCGTTCTCGACAATTTCTGGAGCGTTGCGCATTTCCTCCTCTTGAATGTCTTGAAGCGTCTTTTTGTGTTCGGCTCGTGCTTCACAAAGTCTGATGCCGGCGTCTGTGGATTCTTGGACTGCTTTTTCAGTGTCTGTGGGTTTTGGTTTGTACAATTTTTCAGTGATTTGTGAGGAGCGTCTGATTTGAGTATCATCTTGAGTGTTTTGAGAGGTCTTATCAGTGCCCACCTAATTCCTG
Source organism: Laccaria bicolor S238N-H82 (assembly GCF_000143565.1). Lineage (NCBI taxonomy): Eukaryota > Fungi > Basidiomycota > Agaricomycetes > Agaricales > Hydnangiaceae > Laccaria > Laccaria bicolor. The sequence continues at coordinate 443,557 of NW_001889913.1, forward strand.
CGGATTCCGGTGGATTCCAGAGGAATGAAATTTAGCAGGGAGGCCTGCTATTTTCTTCATTCCAGTGCTTTACCATTCCGGCGGAATTTCGGCATTCCGGAATTGTGACCGGAATGGTCCCTGGATTGGCAAAAACGGAATGCAACCAGAATCTGGTTTGTTTGGCAATGGCTTTCACGCTGGTCCAAATACAACCCTCTCTCCTCCCACCACCACCGTCGTCGCTCCACGTAACCACCCCCCTCACGTTGTGAGTGCCCGCCATGGGCTAAGCAACGTGAGGGGGCTCACATCGACCACCACGCCACTCACCCGAGATCCAGCAATGTCGCCAACACGACAATGCTGTGCCACGTCACCATGGCACACGAACCAGGTAAGCACCCACAACCCCCTCTCCTCCCTCATTTCTCAACACAAAAACCAGGTGCCACGTCCACCCATAGCTGTAAGACTATGCCTTGTATATTGGACTAATCCACCCATACCTATTGCATAGAGGATGGAAATATCCAGGCTCTTTGGGATGTGGACTGGTCCAGGGAGCCCTCCACAGTATAATTCAGGGTATCCCTAAATATCCATTGATGTCCTGTATTTGTTTTTCAGCCAATATGTCAATATCTGCAAACAAACCTCTGTTTTGGGCTCAACAACAATGTTTTTGCTTCTGCGTATGTTTCTCCCACATAAAAGCCTTGCAAATCATTCCAAATATATCCTGTATGTTATTTACATTTAATAGAACAGATTCCTCATGTGTCCGTATGTCAGAAATAGATGGATTGGGTCAACCGACTTTGGATGACCTTCGAGAATTGATGCTCCCGGACAACAAATGTAAACAATTCCAAAAGCTTGTTCTGAGGAGACATTTTGTGTCCTACAGATTGTTCTCCCTAGACACAACCTCTGAGACTTCACGAAATATATATTTGATATTGTTCAGACCACTTCAGATAGTTTCCTTCTGTCAAATCTGACCGAAATAGCTGGATGCAACAAACCCTTTATGGATGACTTTAGGCCTTAGACACCATTGGTACACAAATGTAAACAACACTCAAATCAAATTGAAAAAAAGTCTAGCTACTGTGCCACACGAGATACAGTAAATAAAAATACTAAAAAAGAACCTAATAAGATACCTACTAATAGACCGTTTGAACGACTATATTCACTGAAGAGTATGTAGCTACAGTTGGCCCTTTTATACTAAGACAGAGGGGGTTTACGTAAGGTGGTAGAGGTGCACGCGTAAGCTAGAGATGTACGCATAATCGGTAGAGTACGCGTAAGTGTTGAGGACACGTAATCACTTTGAAGTAGAGACAGATGGGGTAAGAGAATGGTAGAGAGTCTGAGATCTGTAGATTAGATGAGACGTATGAGTGTGATGTGTCACATCCGTTACATACGCCCTCCAGGGATCCTGCAGGGATTCCTTAGTTCTTTTTAAACTGCGATGGCGGATGCACCAGCAGAAGAGTCGCCGTCGCGTTTTCTGAAGTTGGAGGTGGAAGAAGAGGGGTGAGAAGTGGAGGTATGCTTCTTGTATTTCTTGAATTTTAATTTGAGTGCCCGCTCTTCTTCCTCAGCGGCGCTCTCAGCGACCTTCCATAACAATCCGTCAACGATCTTCATCTGCTTGGGGGTCAATGCGGAGCCACTGGACGACTCGGAGGTCGGCGCGTCTCTGCGCTTGGTGGGCACGGATTTGGAGGCCCATCCAACGAGCTCCGGGGCAATATTGAAGTCAGAGATGTCGAGAGGATCGCCAGCGAGATCGTAAGTTCCCAATGCGTCGTCATAGCACGCAAACTTCTTTTTCTGATTGTGGTCTGCCCAGATGTTGAAATTGGTGGTGAAGTGTTCATAACCCGCAGGTAAGCCGTAGCGGGGGCGTTTTTCCTTGCGCAAGCGTGTGTCGGTGAGGCAATACAACGCGACCTGTCCGACGTGGTAGGAGGTGGTCATTTTTAAGATGGGGTCAGTGACAGTGATGATGGTGAGGCAGGGGCGATCGAGGCAGCGGTGAGGGAAGGTGGTGTGCTTGGTACTTTTGGGAGTGTCGATGACTGCGACGGGGGCAGCAGGAGCGTTGGGAACGACGTCGTTGGTAATGATGGGTGCTGGGGTTACGTCGGTCATTGTGGTCAAACAAGTTGGCTGTTGAGGACGGCAAGGTTTTTTGCGAGAGCTGGTGGGTCGGGATAAATGAGCTGGGAATGCTTTTGGCGAGGTGTTCAGGTGAGTTTTAATAGTGTCTTCCAGTGCGATAAAGCCGATAAAAATTTGGGGATCGTCCGCAGGCGGTGTACCTTGTCCCTTAGGCAATTTCGAAATGTCTTCAACCCCAAGGAGGTCGAGGTATACAGGCAGCGCGTTTAAGTGCGCAATTTGGTAATATGGGAGCCAGGTGATGTCCCCAGCTTTCCATTGGACCTGAAAGACCGCATTCTCCATAGATCCCGAGTGCACGATGATTTTTTCAACGGCCCACTCGCCCTCCTGATCGCTTTCACCAAGTTGAAGTTGGGTGTCCATACGTCCTGGGAACAGCTGATCGTCGTTCGGGACGTGGATCCTAAGTAGCGCAGCGTGAAATACATTATGTACGCCTCGTTGCTTCAAATGCGAAGGCAAGTCAATGAGGAATGACTGATTTTTAAAATCTTTTAGTATTTTATAAGGCCCAATGAACTTCGGAATGAGTTTCCGTGCTAAGCCCTTGGGGAAGGAGATGTTTTTGGTGGATAGGTAGACCAGATTGTTCTCCTTAAAAGGTGCGAGCTGACGTTTCCTATTTGCATTGTGCGTTTGTTTGACGCGTGCTGCAAGGATGCTGTCGTGTGCCGCAATTAGCGCTAATTTCCTTTGAAGCGCGAATGTCCGAACTGAGGGGTATTCCTCAGTGCGGGCTGAGTTCCATATCATTGACTTGGGCATTTGTCCCGTGTTCAAGAAGAAAGGTGCGTAACCTGTACTCTCCGATCGTGCTGAATTAATTGCAAACTCGATGGCAGGTAATTTCACCACCCAGTTGGTTTGCTTTTCACCGACACACTGGCGTAGCATCTGGGTGATGGTGCGGTTAGTGCGTTCCGTGGACCCATCTGTCTCAGGGTGGTACGTGCTAGACATCTTTAATTTTGTCCCAATTAGTTTGTGAAGGTGTCCCCAGAAGATGCTGGTAAATAGAACATCCCGATCACTGATAATGTGTTTTGGGAGACCATGTAGTTTGTAGATTTGTTCAAACATTAGCTCTGCTATTTGTCGAGCGGTGTAGGTTATCCGACTAGGGATTAAGTGAACCATTGCCATTAGTAGACAAATTACAACTGTTATGGAATCAAAGCTTCCGTCGCGATTTTTTGATTCCGGCAGAGGTCCCACAAAGTCTATGCCTATTGCTTCCCAAGGCTGGGTAGGCACCGGCAAGGGGTTCAATAGGCCATAAGGCTTTTGATTGGTAGGTTTACTCCTTTTGCAAGTCATACAACTTTCACAGAAGGCTTTAGTGTCTGAAACCATAGTTTTCCACCATAGGTGGTCCCTAACATAGTCAAGTGTTTTGCTAGTGCCCAGATGAGCTAATAGTGAGTGCGCTTTGGACAGTACGATTTCACGCGCATTTCTTCCTCGGATCATGATATTCGGAATACAGAGCAGTTTGCGTTCCTGATTCTTGAGGTACACAAGTCCGTTATCAGCTTGAAAATTTCTGTATTCTCGGGGTTTGTCCAAGATGATTTTAAACAAAGGGTCATCACTAAATTTTCCCTTTAATTCTTTGAGGAGGTCAATCCCTTCAAGACTTTCAGAGATCACGTTTATCAATGACGGGTAATCTCTTGGCGCACTTTCCACGCTTGGCGCACTTTCCATGTTGTCCATGGGATCGTCTCGATCG
>NW_001889913.1:447522-453128 GCF_000143565.1 Laccaria bicolor S238N-H82
TCATATGGTAATTAATACAAATACAGCCAGAAAAATAAGAAGGGAAATTCAATAATGCTAGAAAATTGAAAAATAAAAATAAAAATAATAAAGTATTGTTGAAGGCCTGTGCACATTTCCCATTATGGAAATATATATAGAAAATCAGACAAAAAGAAGGGGAAAATAGATATATGGTCAATATAGTAATTAATACAAATACAGCCAAACAAATAAGAAGAGAACTTATAAAATTATAAAATTAAAATTAAAATAATAAAGTATTGTTGAAAATATTGGGGTACAATATACAGGGTTTGTGCATATTTTCCAATATGGTAATCAATATAAATATAGGCAGAAAAACAATAAAAAATTCAAATGATATGTGATAATTTTGATGTACTGTTTACTTGGTTTGTGCATATTTCCAAATATGGTAATTAATGACAATATAGCTAGAAAATTAGAAGAAAAACAGAAACATAATGTACTATTATTGACAATATTGACATACTATGAACATAGTTTGTGCACATTTTCTGATATAGCAATTGATACAAATATAGCCAGAAAAATAAGAAAATGGACTGTTGTTGACAATATTGGGTATGTACATGGCCTGTGCATATTTGCTAATATAGTAATTAATACAAATGTAATTAGAAAAATAAGAAAAATCATGTGATGTAAATAGGTCTTGGTGTACTGTTTACTTGGTCTGTGCATATTTCCAAATATAGTCTATAATGAAAATATAGCCATAAAATTATAGGAAAAAGAGAAAAATAATGGACTATTGTCAGGAATATTGAGGTACCATATACATGGTTTGTATGCATTTTGTAATATAGCAATTGATACAAATATAGTGTGAGAATCAGAAAAGAAAACAGAAAAAAAGAACAGACATACTATTAACTGTTACTTACAATGTGGGTGCATGGTGGATATGATCTGTGCATATTTCCAAATAAGGTAATTTGTGTAAATATGGCTAGAAAATCATAATAAAATGAGAGTAACATTGGAGAAAATGTAGATGGTAATTACTGGTGGTCATAATGTTGCAGGGCTGATTTCAGAGTCCATTTTGCATTTTAAATGAGAAATATTACTATTTTAAATGAAATCATTTATAAAACATGGTAAAAATGAGAAAAAATGGGACTTCTTGTTGGGTACTGTTGTCAAAGTCTAAAATCCATGTCTAAAAAAGAAAATTCAAATATTTCTAATAGAGAGATCAGAATTCTGGAGGATTCTAGCCATTTCTGCAGATATTGGTGGGGCACAGTAAAGTACCAGCAGTCATGATGATGTTGAAGAAATTTAATATGTCATTATAGCCAACAAACATGAATACATCACATCACATACATTTACATGAAACATCAGACCCTGACAATCCTTAGAACTCTCTCCAGTGCTCAGGAACATATCTCTAGGAGTGAGAAAATATAGCTAGCATGGTAAATGTAACAATCCCCAGAACTCTCTCTAGTTTTCAGAAACATAGGTCTACTGCAGTGAAGAATATGTGTAGTATGTCAGTCCAGTAAGCAACTCCCTACACACACATCTTACTCTTTCCACTCCCCAACATCATGGAACTATCAGTCTGTCTGTTACCATATGCTTAGTCAGATTCTGCTTACATCATCTATTTTGTACATTACACCTCATGTAGTCCATGAGGGAATCTATCTCTTTAACCACTATTGCTCATGTTGCTCAACTTGAAGCCCTACTAACAGCTCTAACTTGAATACTAGGCAATACATGTGGAGGCACCTTCACGACTTGCATAATCATAGCACTCTCCAATGGGAGTGTCCATGAAGATCGGAGCATGGGTACTATGAACTGTCACATTCCATGGCTCCTAGCCATTGATCGATTGGCTGGAACGACCTACTCTTAGAGTTACAACAACTTTGGTTGCATTGTCCATTAGACATTCCAACAGCTGTTCCACTACCCTGGGGACACTTACGTTCAGTGGTGTACCACAATATGGCTTGCACATCAGCCAATATTTCTCCTCACATCAGGTATGCGTCGAGTTTCTACACTCGCACGTTTATCTTTAGAATTAATATCTTATAATCCATAATAAAGTGAGACCCTGGTTTGGTGTAAACTCCAACACCCTGTGCGGGGGTGTCTTTACTCTAGAACACTCGGTAGTGTCCTATTTCATGGTAGCGTAGCCTTTTATTAGACTTCGAGTATATTGAAGTGATTTGGTCACGAACCGACCACAATTCCTACTGCCTAAGGCGTGCACATTTCTCGGATGTAGACTTTAATCGACTAGACCAGGTTGCGTCTAACGATCCTTATGATCAATGTGACTGTATTTCTACTATAGGAGGTTTTATAGGAGAAATTGCTAAAATTCGCATTTTTACAGGTGTATTGTTACACTCCGTATCAGTGGATAAAAGAATTGTTGGTCTGTGGGGGTAAAAGAACAAGAGCAGGTCCGTGGATGAGAGCGCAGCCCGTGGGTGTAATGGAACAAGAGCTCGTCTGTGGATGTAACGGCACAATTGCTGGTCCATGGGTGTAACAGAATAATGGTCTGTGAATGTAAAGGCACAATTGTTGGTCCATTCTGCAGGCCAGCTGCAAATGTGGCCCACAGGTGGGGGGCTGATGGAAGAGGGCCAATTGGTCAAGGAGCAGCAGGTGGTCTATGGGTGGCTGCAGGTGTAACAGAGCAGCAGGTAATCCGTGGGTGTAATCGGAGACCCGCGGGGGAGCCACAAATGGTCCGTGGCTGTAATTGGAGACCCGCGGGGGAGCCACAAATGGTCCGTGGCTGTAATTGGAAACCTGTGGGCCAAACGGAAGAAGGTTCTGCAGGTCTAAGGGAACAAGAGCTGGACATTGTGGGTGTAACAGAATAAGATCCCGCGGGTGTAATGGACCTATTGTCAACCCGTGGGGTAACGGAACATAATCTGGCCCATGTGGCAACCCACAGGGCTAACGGAACAAGAGCTGCCCCATGGGGGTAATGGACAACAGCCAGCCCGAGGGTGTAATGGATCAATTGTTGATCCGCAGGGGTAACAGAACATGATCTGGCCCACGTGGCGACCCGCAGGGGTAACGTAACAAGAGCTACCCTGTGGGGGTAACTGCACAATAGCCAACCCACGGGTGTAAATGCACAATTGTGCGGCTGTGGGTCAAATGGAACAGGAGTGGACCCACAGGTTTACCAGACTAAAGCCCACACCTGCAAAATTCAAATAATCATTGGGCTAACCTATGAACTATTGCTTATATCATGGCATGGGCCCAACTTACAAGCCATAGCATTGAAATTTTACCATTGGGCCCAACCTGTTCCCATAACAAATACCTTACATTAGGCCCAACCATCAACCGTAGCTTAATAATTGGGCCATTGGGCCCAACCATCTCCCTTAACGATTTCCCTTCATTGGGCCCAACTATCAATGGTACCTTAATACCATCATATATCAACGGCCAAAATTACCCCCATTTAAGCCATGTGGCCAATCTATAAACCCTTAGCTTGGACTGTGGCACCGTCGTTGGGCCCAACAATCAAATATACATATTGTCATGTTGTTGGGCCAATGTATAGTATCATAATGTCTTTTGTAATTGGGCCCATTGGGGTAGTCCTATGACTTATTGGGACAATTGTCAATTTCTATTGTTATGGTTCCATAGTGTATCTACTGAATGCCCTGCATCAGTTTCTATGTTAAGGAAGATCTGGGCCTCCCAAGGGTCGGGACCACATCTATCATGCCAGCCCTGGAGCTGGAAGTGAAATTCCCCTCTCATCTGAAAGAAAATTGTGGGATCATGTGATGGAAAAAGATGAATGCTCTTACAATGGCACAGGGGAAGATAATAGAGTGTAAAGGGAAGGCATAGTGTGTCGCTGTTGCCGAAGCACCTTGCATTCGGTTCAGTGCCGTCATAATAATGGACCGGTATTTACTTGGCGGTTGGCTGAAGTTTTCATAAAATGCTTTTGCAGCCACTGCAAGGTGCGGGGAAGCAAGTTGTCCCTTGTCCAAAGTTGGTGGGCTGGTAGGGTCTTGTGGTAGTGCCACATGCCAGTAAATGAGCGAGGTCCTGATTATTTTTAGAATTGCGCAATGTTTGACTGGGCTGCATTGCCCTTCAACCGTGAGGCTCACCAGCTTCCCAGGGATTCCTTGTACCCTGCAGTCATTGTCAGGAACTTGAATGTTTTGAAACTCCCACTTGCAGACCAAACAGCATCGCATAATACAGTACCTAACAAATGTTGGGATCTAGAGAAAGGGTGATCAACATCACCATCAATACTTTGCCTGATGTAGTAGCCACCGACTTACAGCTTTCTGTAGTTGTTGGAAGTACCATCCACGCCTGCCAGCTGCCTTGGCTCCTACTGCCCATGGGTCGGTGGCTGCCTTTTCATACTCTGTCACCCCTGGCCAGTTTTTCTGTGTGATTGCGAACGAGTTTATAAAATCTTTGTTTGTGAGCTGATTCGATTGGAGGTTAATCCATGCTTTGACAGCAATGCCATGGATATCTCCCATAGATGGCGATGTTCCTTTCCATAGAAAGTCGGACAGAACATGGGAGAGGCTTTCGAACAATGCCAAATCAAAGACATGGGTTGCATGCTCTGTGAAGAGTTTGCCGTTTTCCAGTTCTGTTTTGGTTAATTGAGCCATTGGAGCAAGGGACTTGACATGCGACAGAAGGTCAGCTGGCCTCTGGTAGAGGAATATCTCATCCAACAACTCCTAGTGTTGCAAATACTCCTCGAAACTCCCGGGGGTGCCGGTGGCAATCTGAAATGCCGCTGCATCATGTGAGCAATGGGAGTTTGGCCTGGAAAAATCTCACCATCAATCTGGTAGCGAGTGGTGATGAAGGTGCCTGTGGGCCCCTGTGCAGACTTCTTGCTTGCATTGCTAATGGTGGGTGTTGCTCCTCAACTACTTGGTAGCATGATCATGCTCTTGATACTACAAAGTAATAGTTTGTGTTCCCATGTCTGAGATGGGTCTGAGTTATGCACTGCCAAATTTATTAAGTGATTCCGGGGAATCTAGAACGGAATTCCGATTCCACTGATATGGTTCCTGGAATCAGACAGATGGAATGATGTCCGGAATGCATCTGGAACAGAATCCATTGATGGAATGCTGACAATGCCCACACAAATCAAGCATCGGTGTTTGCCGAGACTCGATTTGGGCGTTGTCAACAACCCTCAACCCTATTCCTCTCTTGCTTCTCTTCCCCCACCATCGTTCATGTCACCCCCTACCCACTTTCACCAACACTGACCACTATCCACCGTCGTCACCCACTGCTATCCACCTTCATCACCCACCACTCTCAACAATGACTGCACGTTGCAACGCAGTCAGGACGACACGCAAGTGCCACGTCACACAACAAGTGAGCGCCCATGCGATGAACCAAGCACCACTGCCATCTACGTTCGTCACCCACCACCCAATCACAACTACACCACCCCAACGCGAGGCCCACCACGTCAACGGACACCCACCCATGCCAACGACGATGTCAATGGACACGCACGCCCACGCCAACAATGACGTGCACGA
>NW_001889913.1:453178-455515 GCF_000143565.1 Laccaria bicolor S238N-H82
ATAAGATACCGTGGGTGTAATGGACCTATTGTCAACCCGTGGGGTAACGGAACATAATCTGGCCTGTGTGGCGACCCACAGGGCTAACGGAACAAGAGCTGCCCTGTGGGAGTAATGAACAACAGCCAGCACGAGGGTGTAATGGATCAATTGTTGATCCGCGGGGGTAACGGAACATGATCTGGCCCGCATGGCAACCTGCAGGGGTAACGGAACATGAGCTACCCCATGGGGGTAACTGCACAATAGCCAACCCGCGGGTGTAATTGCACAATTGTGCGGCCGTGGGTCCAATGGAACAGGAGCAGACCTGCGGGTTTACCGGACCAAAGCCCACACCCGCAAAATTCAAATAATCATTGGGCTAACCTATGAACTATAGCCTATATCATGGCATGGGCCCAACTTACAAGCCATAGCATTGAAATTTTACCATTGGGCCCAACCTGTTCCCTTAACAAATACCTTACATTAGGCCCAACCATCAACCGTAGCTTAATAATTGGGCCATTGGGCCCAACCATCTCCCTTAACGATTTCCCTTCATTGGGCCCAACTATCAATGGTACCTTAATACCATCATATATCAACGGCCAAAATTACCCCCATTTAAGCCATGTGGCCAATCTATAAACCCTTAGCTTGGACTGTGGCACCGTCGTTGGGCCCAACAATCAAATATACATATTGTCATGTTGTTGGGCCAATGTATAGTATCATAATGTCTTTTGTAATTGGGCCCATTGGGGTAGTCCTATGACTTATTGGGACAATTGTCAATTTCTATTGTTATGGTTCCATAGTGTATCTACTGAATGCCCTGTCATCAGTTTCTATGTTAAGGAAGATCTGGGCCTCCCAAGGGTCGGGACCACATCTATCATGCCAGCCCTGGAGCTGGAAGTGAAATTCCCCTCTCATCTGAAAGAAAATTGTGGGATCATGTGATGGAAAAAGATGAATGCTCTTACAATGGCACAGGGGAAGATAATAGAGTGTAAAGGGAAGGCATAGTGTGTCGCTGTTGCCGAAGCACCTTGCATTCGGTTCAGTGCCGTCATAATAATGGACCGGTATTTACTTGGCGGTTGGCTGAAGTTTTCATAAAATGCTTTTGCAGCCACTGCAAGGTGCGGGGAAGCAAGTTGTCCCTTGTCCAAAGTTGGTGGGCTGGTAGGGTCTTGTGGTAGTGCCACATGCCAGTAAATGAGCGAGGTCCTGATTATTTTTAGAATTGCGCAATGTTTGACTGGGCTGCATTGCCCTTCAACCGTGAGGCTCACCAGCTTCCCAGGGATTCCTTGTACCCTGCAGTCATTGTCAGGAACTTGAATGTTTTGAAACTCCCACTTGCAGACCAAACAGCATCGCATAATACAGTACCTAACAAATGTTGGGATCTAGAGAAAGGGTGATCAACATCACCATCAATACTTTGCCTGATGTAGTAGCCACCGACTTACAGCTTTCTGTAGTTGTTGGAAGTACCATCCACGCCTGCCAGCTGCCTTGGCTCCTACTGCCCATGGGTCGGTGGCTGCCTTTTCATACTCTGTCACCCCTGGCCAGTTTTTCTGTGTGATTGCGAACGAGTTTATAAAATCTTTGTTTGTGAGCTGATTCGATTGGAGGTTAATCCATGCTTTGACAGCAATGCCATGGATATCTCCCATAGATGGCGATGTTCCTTTCCATAGAAAGTCGGACAGAACATGGGAGAGGCTTTCGAACAATGCCAAATCAAAGACATGGGTTGCATGCTCTGTGAAGAGTTTGCCGTTTTCCAGTTCTGTTTTGGTTAATTGAGCCATTGGAGCAAGGGACTTGACATGCGACAGAAGGTCAGCTGGCCTCTGGTAGAGGAATATCTCATCCAACAACTCCTAGTGTTGCAAATACTCCTCGAAACTCCCGGGGGTGCCGGTGGCAATCTGAAATGCCGCTGCATCATGTGAGCAATGGGAGTTTGGCCTGGAAAAATCTCACCATCAATCTGGTAGCGAGTGGTGATGAAGGTGCCTGTGGGCCCCTGTGCAGACTTCTTGCTTGCATTGCTAATGGTGGGTGTTGCTCCTCAACTACTTGGTAGCATGATCATGCTCTTGATACTACAAAGTAATAGTTTGTGTTCCCATGTCTGAGATGGGTCTGAGTTATGCACTGCCAAATTTATTAAGTGATTCCGGGGAATCTAGAACGGAATTCCGATTCCACTGATATGGTTCCTGGAATCAGACAGATGGAATGATGTCCGGAATGCATCTGGAACAGAATCCATTGATGGAATGCTGACAATGCCCACACAAATCAAGCATCGGTGTTTGCCGAGACTCGATT
>NW_001889913.1:456673-458886 GCF_000143565.1 Laccaria bicolor S238N-H82
ACGAATTTCGGGGACTGTGACTACGACCGCGCTCACCAGAAATCATTGACATTAACTCTGCACGATCAGCGCGGCGCTCAGCGGCATGGCATTCACGATCTGCCTCCTGCAAGCGGTTGCGAAGGCCCTCGATGGTGGCTTGTGCATCTCGAATTTGCTGTGACATCGTGAGGAGTTGCGTGGTGTGCATGGCTCTAGAGGCACGGTCATCCTCGCGTGCAGTCTGAGTGGTGGGGTTGAGCGCAGAGGAGATGGTGGACAGGAGATCTTGCGCATCATTTCTGGATGTGCGTGAACGAGGAGGAGGGGGGATGACACGATCAACGACAGGGCGGCGTACAACAGGACCATTGGGCTCCTTTTTGACTTGTACAGCAGGGGTAGCCGTGCGGTTGGTATTGCGCACAGGTTGTGTGATAGCAGGAGTTCAAGGTGGAATGTTTTCATCTTCGTCTTCGTCATCACTAATAAATACCCAATTGAGTGACTGCGAAATGACCAGAACACTTATGCACACACCTGATTTCAATCGGGTCCTCGTACGCATCTACAATGTCAACATCATCTAACTCCCGTGTACCAGCTTTCTCATTGATCTGATCCTCGATGAAATGGGCACGTTCGATATGTGGTGGGCATTCCGCATCGCCTGTTGGTTTAGTGGTACGAACGAACTAAAGATGACAAATGTTAGCAATATTGTTAAAGAGTGAATAATTGACTTACCTGTTTGAATTTAGCCTCGAGTGATTTGGCAGTGCGCACAGGGCGGCTATTTTCCTCAGCCCATTGGGCGAATTCATCCGCAGCACTATTCCACGCGTGTCCACCAATAGGAAGTCGATCTTCGATAATGTCAAGCAAGGCGTCAACGTCTTCGGCGGAGTAGTTGGCGACCCCAGGACCTCGACCACGTCGTTTCTTGGTGTCAGGTTCCTCCACACGCATGACAGACCCTTTGCGCTTTGACGATCCAGCAACGGGGATCGGATCAACGGCCCTTTGCTTGCCTTTAGCGGACGTCAAGGGGCGACGGCTACCGGCAATTTTTGATGCTGGATGTGCGATACGTGGTAGGATTCGGCTCGGTGGTGGGAAGTCGTCTGGGCCATCGTTTGGAAGACTGATCAATGCAGGATCAATCTGAGGTAGGGTATTTGATGAGGCTGATGTCGACGATGGGTGCTGGCCAGGTGGAAACGGAGAGTCGTTGGGACCACAGGTAGGTCGAACGGAAAACTAAATGAGTGTGAGTAACGCGGAGAAATTTTCGTGACATAGACTTACTTGTCCCGTCGTATCCCGGACCATCAGATTGGTATTAATCTGAACACAAGTTAGATGTGAAAGAGGCTCCATAAACAACATAGTTTACATACCAAAGAGCCAGATGGACGTGGTGATGCGACACACTGCCAAGATCCATTGCCAGAGCGCGTGTACTTGAGCCCTGTTGCAGGATCAGACCAAGTTTGGAGAGCTTCAGATGACATGTTAGAGATGAAGAAAGGGGACTTCGAAATCTTGACTTGACGACAACCACATACCTCACTTTTTATAGCACATCTGCCAGCAAGCTTAGATCTCCCACAACATTGAAATCTCTTGTTTATGCAGGAGCCACTGTGCCAAGTCAGTCAGTCAGAGACCAGGAATCAAGGTTAACACTCACCCACTCACTCAGGTCGACAAAAAAGACCACAGGTACCATTTATCTTGTGCAAATTTGCAAAGCTGGAAGCTGATCAATGAAGGTACACCAAGTCAATGGAATGCAAATCTACCTTAGTATCCTTCAACATGCATTGCCCAGGTCCACGTTGAATAACACGTAGCACTTTCACTGTGATTGGAACGATGACAGAGATGAATTGGGGCAAGAGCAGGGAACGTGTACCGCTTACCAACATAACAGCTGATATACACATGGTCAAACAAACAACAGAACCAGCGCTTAGAAGCTGCGTGCTCGGTGCTGAGGCGTGCTGAGCACTCGGCGCGTAGAGAGTGGTAAGTTATGGTAAATCTTATCAGTGGAATTCCAATGTCGCGGACATTGAAATTCAGCTCGGAAATGTCTGAAGACGAGTCTGGAGCTGGAAGGGGGGGGTAGAGGCCTCATCCAGATTCAAATCTGGAAGAAGGTTGGATTGAACGCCCATCCATTCAAGAAATATATTTGATGGGACCTGCACATCGGCATCTCGGCTGAG
>NW_001889913.1:458936-469213 GCF_000143565.1 Laccaria bicolor S238N-H82
CCAGTACATGTTTTCCACCATTGCTAAAATAAGTTTCTTGCCGGACACGACGATCTCGACGACGGGGAGGTGTAGATTCACGGCCACGGGAAGGACGACGGCCAGGGAAGCGGACACGGCGTGGAGAATCATCGTCACGTTGGGGATTGCGCCAGACGGTCCGGTGAACGAATTTTCGGGGACTGTGACTACGACCGCGCTCACCAGAAATCATTGACATTAACTCTGCACGATCAGCGCGGCGCTCAGCGGCATGGCATTCACGATCTGCCTCCTGCAAGCGGTTGCGAAGGCCCTCGATGGTGGCTTGTGCATCTCGAATTTGCTGTGACATCGTGAGGAGTTGCGTGGTGTGCATGGCTCTAGAGGCACGGTCATCCTCGCGTGCAGTCTGAGTGGTGGGGTTGAGCGCAGAGGAGATGGTGGACAGGAGATCTTGCGCATCATTTCTGGATGTGCGTGAACGAGGAGGAGGGGGGATGACACGATCAACGACAGGGCGGCGTACAACAGGACCATTGGGCTCCTTTTTGACTTGTACAGCAGGGGTAGCCGTGCGGTTGGTATTGCGCACAGGTTGTGTGATAGCAGGAGTTCAAGGTGGAATGTTTTCATCTTCGTCTTCGTCATCACTAATAAATACCCAATTGAGTGACTGCGAAATGACCAGAACACTTATGCACACACCTGATTTCAATCGGGTCCTCGTACGCATCTACAATGTCAACATCATCTAACTCCCGTGTACCAGCTTTCTCATTGATCTGATCCTCGATGAAATGGGCACGTTCGATATGTGGTGGGCATTCCGCATCGCCTGTTGGTTTAGTGGTACGAACGAACTAAAGATGACAAATGTTAGCAATATTGTTAAAGAGTGAATAATTGACTTACCTGTTTGAATTTAGCCTCGAGTGATTTGGCAGTGCGCACAGGGCGGCTATTTTCCTCAGCCCATTGGGCGAATTCATCCGCAGCACTATTCCACGCGTGTCCACCAATAGGAAGTCGATCTTCGATAATGTCAAGCAAGGCGTCAACGTCTTCGGCGGAGTAGTTGGCGACCCCAGGACCTCGACCACGTCGTTTCTTGGTGTCAGGTTCCTCCACACGCATGACAGACCCTTTGCGCTTTGACGATCCAGCAACGGGGATCGGATCAACGGCCCTTTGCTTGCCTTTAGCGGACGTCAAGGGGCGACGGCTACCGGCAATTTTTGATGCTGGATGTGCGATACGTGGTAGGATTCGGCTCGGTGGTGGGAAGTCGTCTGGGCCATCGTTTGGAAGACTGATCAATGCAGGATCAATCTGAGGTAGGGTATTTGATGAGGCTGATGTCGACGATGGGTGCTGGCCAGGTGGAAACGGAGAGTCGTTGGGACCACAGGTAGGTCGAACGGAAAACTAAATGAGTGTGAGTAACGCGGAGAAATTTTCATGACATAGACTTACTTGTCCCATCGTATCCCAGACCATCAGATTGGTATTAATCTGAACACAAGTTAGATGTGAAAGAGGCTCCATAAACAACATAGTTTACATACCAAAGAGCCAGATGGACGTGGTGATGCGACACACTGCCAAGATCCATTGCCAGAGCGCGTGTACTTGAGCCCTGTTGCAGGATCAGACCAAGTTTGGAGAGCTTCAGATGACATGTTAGAGATGAAGAAAGGGGACTTCGAAATCCTGACTTGACGACAACCACATACCTCACTTTTTATAGCACATCTGCCAGCAAGCTTAGATCTCCCACAACATTGAAATCTCTTGTTTATGCAGGAGCCACTGTGCCAAGTCAGTCAGTCAGAGACCAGGAATCAAGGTTAACACTCACCCACTCACTCAGGTCGACAAAAAAGACCACAGGTACCATTTATCTTGTGCAAATTTGCAAAGCTGGAAGCTGATCAATGAAGGTACACCAAGTCAATGGAATGCAAATCTACCTTAGTATCCTTCAACATGCATTGCCCAGGTCCACGTTGAATAACACGTAGCACTTTCACTGCGATTGGAACGATGACAGAGATGAATTGGGGCAAGAGCAGGGAACGTGTACCGCTTACCAACATAACAGCTGATATACACATGGTCAAACAAACAACAGAACCAGCGCTTAGAAGCTGCGCGCTCGGTGCTGAGGCGTGCTGAGCACTCGGCGCGTAGAGAGTGGTAAGTTATGGTAAATCTTATCAGTGGAATTCCAATGTCGCGGACATTGAAATTCAGCTCGGAAATGTCTGAAGACGAGTCTGGAGCTGGAAGGGGGGGGTAGAGGCCTCATCCAGATTCAAATCTGGAAGAGGGTTGGATTGAACGCCCATCCATTCAAGAAATATATTTTGATGGGACCTGCACATCGGCATCTTGGCTTGAGCAGTTTGAAGATAAATCTGGATCTGAAATCGTCTTCAAACGTTACGGAAAGTCATCCATTGCTTGCCTAGGGCGATATTTTTGGTATTTCATTTTGCCCTAGGGCGATATTTCTGGTATTTCAGGGTTGTTAGGAAAGTGGTCACATGACCAATTTCCTAAAATAGCAAAAAAATTAAAGTTGTAGCTCTGCACTCTAGCTTCTAGAATCTATTTGAATTATGTTCTGAAGTGCTCCCATTGTGGAGATATGATGTAAAAGACTTTCAAAAGTGTCGCTTTTTTTTTTTTTTTGGGGGGTTTTTCTCCATGAAAACAAAACCAAACAACATGATTTCAGTATATTTAGAAAGCTAAAAGAAAGGGCTACAATTATTTTGTTTACTTCCAGAAATACTCTGGGAATTAGCTTCTACAGACATCATGCAATGTTCATTTTAACATTTCTACCTACCTTTTGTATTATACACACTACAAACAACAATGGGGAGTCATTTTACCTCATTCCAACAAATATATTGAGTGAAAAATACATAAAATGGAGAATAAGTTCAAATTTACCTTTTAGAGGAGGATATAAAATTTTCTAGCCCAGAGACTTTATGAAACTTATAACAATAGCAGGGAGATTCAGTGTTCAAAATATCTCTTCCTCAAGTTGTGAATTGCTTTCAGTAGGTTGCAGTCATGCAGAATTTCCCACTTTGTTACATCCCATTTTTGGCACTTGTCACAGTCAATTCCCTGCCTTATCCTGAGTTTTCAATGGTTCATCCCCAGACTTGGTATATACAATCTGCACCTCCTTAGCTATATTTTATACACTAGAGCTTAGTTCTCAAAATGTTTGATTCTTGTGTTATAGCACCAACTTTGTCCAAAAAATGATGACAACTCGGCCATATTATTAGATACTATGCCCGGGCCTCGGACCGCACGGCAAATCGTTCATAGTTTTTCTCCTTTGGCAGGCTTCGGAATATTTCACGAAGCTTAGTTTTCTTGGGTCAATGATGCCATGATTTGTGATGCATTGATGCGCGTGATGCGCGTGATGCGTCTCTCCACATGACTTCTTGGATCATGCTTCGTAGCACGTGACCGAATGACTTCTCGCGTCAGGTACGCGTCGAGTTTCTACGCTCACACGTTTATCTTTAGAATTAATATCTTTTAATCCATAATAAAGTGAGACCCTGGTTTGGTGTAAACTCCAACACCCTGTGCAGGGGTGTTTTTACTCTAGAACACTTGGTAGCATACTATTTCATGGTAGTGTAGCCTTTTATTAGACTTCGAGTATATTGAGGTGATTCGGTCACGAACTGACTGCAATTCCTACTGTCTAAGGCGTGCACATTTCTCGGATGTAGACTTTAATCGACTAGACCGGGTTGCATCTAATGATCCTCATGATCAATGTGACTGTATTTCTACTATAGGAGGTTTTATAGGAGAAATCGCTAAAATTCGCATTTTTACGGGTGTATTGTTACACTCCGTATCAATGGTGCAGTCGAACCCATGAATGAGGCCGTGGCCAAAAGGTATCCGGAACATTGAAAATCGAGGGGTTGGGATCGGGTATGTGGAAAGTCTTCGAGACCATCACGTTTGGTAGGCCATTACAGACTTGTCAAATCATTTCGTCTGAACCACCTTCAAAAAACACTCTACCAGGTAGAGCCTTCCAACCAAAGACCGCTGGGGGTCGAAACTGTGCAGGAAACCTAGGGTCCATGAGCCGCCGATGGACTCGACAGACTATCCCCTCCTCATACCCAGGCTAAGTAGAAAAGTCCTTATAAATATGAGCTTCAAAGATTGGATTAGTGTTATGACAAGCACCGCCCATAAAGACGGTTTTCCGATATCTTGAATGTCTTCTTCCGTAATATGTCGATGAGCTGTGATGCGCTCGAGAAAGCTTTCCCAAAACACATCGTCATCGGACGGCATCAACGCTTCACGGAGAAGGTTGCGGTGCGCATCTCCTGAGATCGAATCATCGATGTCTTCATCGTCGTCGATAAGATCACCTTGAAAATGATTAGAAGTGTAGTAGCTATCGTTACAACGTATGATACACACCTTCGTTGCCGTTATTCTCATCATCGGTTTCCGCCTCTGATACTTCAGCTTCGAGATCCAAAAATCGAAGAACTTCTGGGTTCTGTTGCGTGATTAGCTTGCTAAGAAATCTCACAAGAATAAGGGGGACTTGCCTCGAGCTTCATACGTTTCATTGGTCTCTCAGGGTATTCCGCTTCCATGAGGATTTCCTGGCATTTCTATTACATTACGGTCATCTGGAATTCAGTTACTAGCACGCACAAATGTTTCTAAAAGCTATATACTCTACAAACTACACAGATGCTGCACGAAGATGGGAAAGAAGCTCGAGATTGTTTGCGTGCTGTTTTGTCTTTCATTGACTTTAGGGCCAGTTGCTTTCCATGGTGGAACTTAACGTGCTTTGTATTTGTGACAACACATTTGAAGTATATATTGCATACAATAGAAGCATATATAATTGTATGTAAAGTCTATATATGGGAGGTCTTGTGAGGTCTATATACGTCTATATACTTCTATATACGAGAGGGGGGGAGCAACGAGTGGGGAGGAAAGGAAAAGAAACACGCAAAACGCTGAAGCGCTATATATCCAGGGCACTTTAGGGCCATTTTTGATTTAGGGCAGGCATGAAACATTCTTCCACGCCTGCCCTCAACATTCCATGCCTGCCCTAAATCAAAAGCAGCCCTAAAGTGCCTCGGATATATAGCGCTGGAACGTTCTTCGCTTTTCTTTTCCTTCCCCTATCCCTCCCTCAACTTTAGACGTAGTAGTTAAATTATTATAGATAGATATGCAGTAAGGATACCCATTCACTACCATTAAAATAGTTGAATGAGCTATGAAAAGGCTGTAATAAAACACATATAATGTCGTGCGGTACATACATATCGACATAAATGCAGGTTCCAAGGGAGGGGCAGTATTTTCGGAGGCCTCTGGGCCCAGCTCGTTTGAATTCGGCCTCGCCGAATTGATTAGTGACACCACCGTACATTGAATAATACTCCTCTTCGCGACGCTTGAGTCAGCTCTCATGAGCC
This sequence comes from Laccaria bicolor S238N-H82, assembly GCF_000143565.1. Taxonomy (NCBI): domain Eukaryota; kingdom Fungi; phylum Basidiomycota; class Agaricomycetes; order Agaricales; family Hydnangiaceae; genus Laccaria; species Laccaria bicolor. The sequence continues at coordinate 464,441 of NW_001889913.1, forward strand.
AGGTAAGCACACTGTGCTTCCCCTTTGTAGGACAAATTCTCACCTATCTTCGAATAGCAGGCGCTGCCGTTTTCTCTTCAACAACGAAGACTATTATTTTGCACGGTGAGAATCTTGTTTCCTCGGCGCCGCCGATCCTCTCTTCAACCTCTTAAGGAGCTCGGCTGATCATCTAACACAGATCTTGTCAATACACGAGCATTTTCCTCAAGAATCTTTTGCGTCTAACACCGCCATCTATGTCTCATAACTGAAAGAAATTGCCGATGACGGAGATGCTCAAACAGTTCAACAGTACATAAATGATGGATAGACAACACGATTAGATACACGCTGAGTTGGTTAATGTGCCTGAACACACTTGTTAATGCGTTTGGAACGCACGATTGTTATTATGTCTGGAACGCACAATTGTTATTGCATCTGGAACGCACAATGGATAATGCGCCTGGGCACGCGATGGATAATGCGCCTGGGCACGCAATGGGTGACATGCCCGGGCACGCGATGGATGACATGCTCGGGCACGTGATGGGTGACATGCCCAGATATGCGATTAGTGATGCACCTGGTGGATAATGCGCATTGATCCGTGGACCCCAAGCCTTGGTATGGGATTGGAATACTCTATGATCGCCATGGGTCTATCGATCACGCCGAAGAAGCCTTCTTGTGTTCTTCGTATGGATAAAGGTCAGCCTTACTTCATCGCTATCAAACACATGTTCATCTTGCTTTCTAGGCAGATTCCTCATGCCTTTTGCAAGTTTTTCAACTGAGGCTGGTGTGGACAATGCGACGACAATGTGGATGGAGGATCGGAGGATAATAGATTCAGTATGTCGATCATGCCTCAAATTATTTTCGGAGTACTAACATGCTTGTAAACGATTTCATTGATAACAGCAAGAACCCTGCTGAACTGGATGAAGCCACTCAACAGCTCCCCGATTGAGGGTGTACTTGGCTTATTCCAATCACGTTCGACATTTTTGGCTGTACAGCCTCAAGTTAGTTATCTGTAACGCCTTAGTAGATGAGACATTCAATTAGATACCGATTGAATTAACTGTTACATTAATTCCGATAGAAACACGCTCTAACAGCATGTGAAGTGCTACGTTTAAGCCATACTTCTGTATAAAGTACCGAACAACATCTCTAACCCTGTAAACCACCCAGCTTCCTTAATGGCCTGAGGTAGAGGCAGAAAAACAACACAGCAACCAGCACCTCCTCGTACAGCTGGCCGCAGAGCAGCGCCAGTCAACCTTCGTGAAGAATCCGGTTCTGGAGAAGAATTCGACTTCACTCCCTTGGACGTACATTCTGGCGATGAAGATGTACAGCACATACAACGACCGATCTCTCCTGCGAGTGTCGAGCCTGTAGATGGCTCTGCTGCCTCCACCAGACCTGTCACACCCTCTGAGCGAGCGTCAGAATCCTCACGGAGTCGAACAGCCCCAGATATTGATTTTTTCTTTGAACGTGGATCTAAGGTGCCTCCAATAAGCAGAACTCTATGTAAGCTATGCAAGTACGTGGTCCTCCATAATTTTAGACATTGTACTGACAAGGATTGTTATTTAGGATGAATGGGATAGACTTGCGCCCGGGTGAAGGCAGCTTCTCAGCGAACACCACAAATAGTCCATTGCGCAACCACCTGCTAAGCCGCCACAAGGATTCCTATCTCCAGAAGTGTCGTGAAATGAAATGGTTTGAATTTCATCGTTGCAGACGATCAGGTTGGTAAAGGACTTTTAATGTTTGGTATTAGTCTAACCTTCTTCGTAGTCTATAAATGTTGTTGAATGCCCAGAATTTCGACAGCTCCTCTTGCTTTTACATGAGGACCTCGAGGATAAAGACATTCCCCGCCGAACGAAGATGCACGAGTCCATTATCAAGGCATGGCATGCATATTTCAAGGTTCTGAAACAGGAATTAGCGGTATGTTGTTTCGAGTGACCGCTTTGTTTCCTTGTATTCACTGATCACTCTAGGATGCGCCAGGACGAATTTCCTACACGGCGGATATTTGGTCAACAAAAGCACGGTACCCATACTTGGCCATTACCGCACATTGGATCCATAGAGACAAGTCAACCAAGGGTCTCCAGCTGCGCTCTTCACTCATCGCATTTCACTGTCTTCGAGGAAGCCACAACGGAAACAGGCTAGCAAGGATTGTCCTCCATCTCTTGGATCGAGTTGGGATCACAGTCAAGGCACGTCTAAGTTTCATATCCTTTCCCTTTTCTACTTTATGCTTATGTGCACAGGGAGGCCATTGGACTCTCGATAACTGCTCGCTCAACGACGCATTCCTCAGAGAACTCGAGATACTTCTACGCCCTCGCGACGTTGAGTTTAATCACAAGGAGAACCATATAAGATGCTTCCCCCATGTTACCAACATATGTTTGAATCACGTCATTGATGCATTTACTGATATCAGCCTGGTAGATGATACAGGGGGATTTGTCGCATCCGCATCAGGCCCTCCAAGTGATCCCGATAATCAGACTTATGAAGAAGCAGTTGCTCGTGACCCAATTGCGTTGTGCCGGAGTACCGTGCGAGCAGTACGTGCCTCAGGTCAACGATGTGACCACCTGGCAGAAGTAATAGATGATGGAAACAAGAAAGGGTGGTTCAAGTCAACCGGGGATCCGACGGTAACTATACAGGTTAAGCAAGTGCAACTTATACGTGACATGAAGGTTCGGTGGGATTCTCTTTATTTCATGATCAATCGGTTTCGTAATCTACGCCCGGTATGTTTGAAATTCATCACTCTATCAGTGTATACTTATAAAAATAGGCCGTCGAGTATTTTCTTTCTTTGCCCATCAACAAAGAGCTTGCAAAACTTAGACTTACTGATATGGAGTGGACTGTACTCCAGGATTTTGAGATCGTACTCGGTGTATGTCTCTAATATTGATACCCGTTCAAAGCTGAGTCTTTTTCTTAGGCACCCCATCAAGTGCAAAAAATCATGTCGAAAGAGCGCACTCCCGTTTTATCAGGCGCAATTCCCGCCTTCGAAATGTTCATGACGGCATGGGAGCAACTTGGGAGAGACCCCCGCTTGTCTCGATGGACGGGTATTGGTATCGACTGGGCGACAACCTACTACAAGAAAATGGATGATTCGCCTGCCTATGTTATTGCGATGTGTGAGTTAAGGTTCAAATTCATCAATCATCTAAAAACTTGACATCATCAGTTCTAAATCCCTCAATACAATTGTCATGGATTCGACGACACTGGGAGCCTAATTACGTTGCCAGGGCCACCGTAATTATAAAAAATACTGTAAGTGTCGCAGTTTGTTATGGTGACAGTAACCTAATATACTTGTTGCAGATGCGAAAATACCATGACCATCTTCATGGACAAGAACCTACACCTGGTACAGCAGCCTCACAGCAACAGAGGCGAAGCTGGCATGATTTAGCTGGACAGTACAGACTCGAAGATATGATGGACATTACAGGTGCTTCTTCACAGCAGGTCCAAGGCGTTGAAGAACAATTTGAGTCATACGAAAATGGGCCGCTCTCACCGCGTGGCACAGATATTATAGGGTTTTGGGCAGCAAGTATAGTCTCTCGCTATTTTTTAATTTGTCCCACTGATTTGTTTGTAGATAAGCGATAAAACTCATCCAATATTGTACGCAATGGCATTAGATTATTTGCCCATTCAAGCATCCTCAGTTCCTTCCAAGCGCGTTTTTTCATCCAGTGCCGAAACTGATACAAAGCGGCGAAATCGAATCCACCCTGTTCTAATGGAAGCACTTCAAATGTTAAAGTTTTCGCTCAAGCAGCAACGGCTAAACTTTACGGAGGGATGGGCTGTCACAGAAGACGAGCTTGAGTATTACGCAGATGACAATGAAGATTCAGTGGATTTGTTAGGGAAGCTAACTTCGGAAATTAGGGAGGACGGTATAGATATTGATGAGGTAATCCATGTTGTTGGACAGGACGACGAGGATCAATAGCTTGCTCAATATATTTTACTTATTACAAAATGCATTTGTCTCAAATTCTATTACAAATTTACCCTCATTCTACTTAACGTGCGAGTGATCAATTGCAGCAACCATTTACTGGCTATAACCGGTTCAAAGCCACCGACTAAGCCGAGCCAAACCGGACTTATCAGCTTTTGAGTGCGGAACCGGCAAAAGCCGCTGGTTCAGTGAGCTGGCTTGCGGCTAGCCGAGCCGCGGCGGCGCTAATACCACTTCATACCATCATACCAAAGCTGTCACTGGGTGTCTGGGGTCCTTTTCCAAAATAAATAAATAAATTCACTTCAGTCACCCACCTTGACCAAGCTATTAGCCAGGAAATCCTGAAAAATTATCCAGGCTAATAGATCCTCTGGCTGGTTTTTTTTTGGCCTTTGGAAGAAAATATATTATTGGATTTGATAGAAAATGTTTGACCTCTAATATTGTGACTAGAAATATTTGGGTAGATAAATTGTGTTCAAAAATATCCTAGTCAAGTGAAAGTAGTCAGAAATATTTGAAGGGCGTCAGACTGGTAAGAAATTTTTGAAGTGTTTCAAACTGGTAGGAAATTTTTTAGCTGTGTGACACTGCTGAAAAATGTTTGAGTCATGTCACACTGCTAAGAAATTTCTGAACCATGTCATACTGCTAAGAAATTTTTTTGCCATGTCACACTGCTTAAGAATCTTGTGACCATGTCACACTGCTCGGAAATGTTTAAGCCATGTCACATA
>NW_001889913.1:469264-471891 GCF_000143565.1 Laccaria bicolor S238N-H82
TGTCTCACATGACTCCTTTTTGTACCTGTGAGTAGTACCAAGCAGAGACATGTATGGATGGATAGGCATGGAAGCAATAGCACAAGTAACAAACAAACATCTAACTGGTAATTGGTTATAATTTTTAGCTGACTATATTATATTACATATTATAACTCAGGTAGGACTACTGTACTACCTCACCAGCTCATAAATAATATACAATCATGTAGTTGTTCATGTTCTATATCATGTGATAGATCATATTGCCATACCACCCACATTTGATGCACAGATAATCTATTACACTATACATACAGAATTTTACCAGAATAATTTTTTTTAAAAAATAGAGGGAGTGGTGATGATGGGGTACTGTTCACATGGTCTGTGCACATTTCCTAATATAGTAATTAATGAAAATATAGCCAAAATTGAAAAAAAAAAATTGAAAAAAGAAATTCACATGTCGTAAATGGTTGTTGATAATATTAATGTACTATTTACTTGGTCTGTGCATGTTTCCAAATATGGTAATTAGTAAAAATATAGCCAGAAAATCAGAAGAAAAAAAGAGAAAAATATGTGATTATAGTTTCACCCCATATGCATTATATAGTTGTTTATGTTGTGTATCATATGATATGACATGTGACACAATCATGTGATATATAATAATCAGGTGATGTCATCATGTGATACAGTCATGTGATAGGTCATATGATATAATTATGTGATGGATCATATGATCTGGTCATGTGATGTAGTCATGTGATGGATCATATGATCTAATCATGTGATGCAGTCATGTGATCTCTTTTTCTGCACTTATAACATCACTACTGCTGTTTTTTGCTATTCCTCTGTAGCTGTTGTAATATGGTGTAATGAGGTCTGGCCACAGAAATTAATAAGGTAATTGATGAAAATAGAGCTAAAAAGTCACAAAAGAAATAAAATAAAATAATAGAGTATTGTTGATGGTCTGTGCACATTTCCTGATAAGAAATTATATCTAGAAAATTAGAAGAAAAAGAGAGAAATAATGGACTGTTGTTGACAATATTGGAATATTGAATACATGGTCTGTGCACATTTCCTAAAATGGTAATTAATACAAATATTGCTATAAAAATTGGAAAAAATATTCACATGATATAAATGGTTGTTGATAATGTTGATGTACTATTTACTTGGTCTGTGCATATTTCCAAATATGGTAATGAATAAAAATATAGGCAGAAAATGAGAAGAAAAAGACACAAAATAATAGACTATTGTTAACAATATTTAGATACTGTATACATGGTCTGTGAATATTTCCTAATATGGTAAATGATACAAATATAGCTAGAAAAACAGAAAAGAAAATAGAAAAAGAATAGACATACCATCACAACTGAATGCAGAATGATACACCATGCAGATCAACACATACATAGAGCAGACTCTCAAATGTTACTGTGGTACTACAGTGACATCAATTCTGAGGTTGAAATTTGACTCATTGTGAGAACTTGGTGAGGACTCAGCAGCCTCAGCCATCACATCGCTTTGAAATTTTGACAGTCTGCCCTGTGCATGTGTTGGTCTAGCATGGCTTATCATTCTGCATTCAGCTGTAACTGTTATTGACAATGTTGGTGTATAGTGCACATGGTCTGTGCATCAGAAAATTACAATAAAATATAAGAAACATTAAAGAAAATATTAGATGGTAGTCACTATTGGTTATGATGTTGCAGAGCTAAAATCAGAGTAAATAAGGCAAGATTACTATTTTAAATGAAAGTCATTTAGAAAATGTGGTAAAAATGAGAAAAAATAGGACTTGTTGTTGGGTACTGTTGTATATCTAAAAAAGAAAATTCAAGTATTTGTAATAGAGAGATCAGAATTCTAAGAGATTCTAACCATTCCTGCAGAAATAGGTGGGGCACAGTAAAGTACTGGTAGTCAGCATGTCATTATGGTCAACAGATATGAATACATCATATCATATTATACATATTTATAACTTCAGACACTGACAATCCTCAGAGCTCTCTGCAGTGCTCAGAAATATACCTCTATAAAAGTGAAAAGAAAAACAAGCTGGCATAGTCAATCTGACAGTTCCTGAAGTCTCTCTAGTCTTCAGGAACATACTTCAGTGAAGAAATATGGCTTACACATCAGTAATAATTCAGTAAAGTAAGGCTAGTCTATTATAGATAGTTATTAATATATACTCAACATAAAAGCAGTCAGTAACAACCTTTATTATCTGATAGAGCAGAATTTAGAGGCTATAACTATATAACAAATAGCTTATTACCAATAGATAGAGCTGAATGCAATATATAATCTGGTTTTTCTATAATAAAAATACAATATAAAATAAAAGGGCAAGTTTAGGAACAAAATGATCTTTATCATAAATTTTGTAGAAAAGTTGAATCCAGAAGATAAAAGTTTGAATGGTCAGAAATTTTTGAAGTTTTTTTTTTTGAAACTAGGACCCCAGATACTCCATGACACTGGCAGGAAATTTTTTGCCTATGTGACATGGCTTAAACATTTCCGAGCAGTGTGACATGGTCAAAAGATTTTTAAGCAGTGTGACATGGCAAAAAAATTTCTTAGCAGTATGACATGGTCAGAAATTC
>NW_001889913.1:471941-473057 GCF_000143565.1 Laccaria bicolor S238N-H82
TAATAGACTATTGTTAACAATATTTAGATACTGTATACATGGTCTGTGAATATTTCCTAATATGGTAAATGATACAAATATAGCTAGAAAAACAGAAAAGAAAATAGAAAAAGAATAGACATACCATCACAACTGAATGCAGAATGATACACCATGCAGATCAACACATACATAGAGCAGACTCTCAAATGTTACTGTGGTACTACAGTGACATCAATTCTGAGGTTGAAATTTGACTCATTGTGAGAACTTGGTGAGGACTCAGCAGCCTCAGCCATCACATCGCTTTGAAATTTTGACAGTCTGCCCTGTGCATGTGTTGGTCTAGCATGGCTTATCATTCTGCATTCAGCTGTAACTGTTATTGACAATGTTGGTGTATAGTGCACATGGTCTGTGCATCAGAAAATTACAATAAAATATAAGAAACATTAAAGAAAATATTAGATGGTAGTCACTATTGGTTATGATGTTGCAGAGCTAAAATCAGAGTAAATAAGGCAAGATTACTATTTTAAATGAAAGTCATTTAGAAAATGTGGTAAAAATGAGAAAAAATAGGACTTGTTGTTGGGTACTGTTGTATATCTAAAAAAGAAAATTCAAGTATTTGTAATAGAGAGATCAGAATTCTAAGAGATTCTAACCATTCCTGCAGAAATAGGTGGGGCACAGTAAAGTACTGGTAGTCAGCATGTCATTATGGTCAACAGATATGAATACATCATATCATATTATACATATTTATAACTTCAGACACTGACAATCCTCAGAGCTCTCTGCAGTGCTCAGAAATATACCTCTATAAAAGTGAAAAGAAAAACAAGCTGGCATAGTCAATCTGACAGTTCCTGAAGTCTCTCTAGTCTTCAGGAACATACTTCAGTGAAGAAATATGGCTTACACATCAGTAATAATTCAGTAAAGTAAGGCTAGTCTATTATAGATAGTTATTAATATATACTCAACATAAAAGCAGTCAGTAACAACCTTTATTATCTGATAGAGCAGAATTTAGAGGCTATAACTATATAACAAATAGCTTATTACCAATAGATAGAGCTGAATGCAATATATAATCTGGTTTTTCTATAATAAAAATACAATATAAATAAG
>NW_001889913.1:473107-474126 GCF_000143565.1 Laccaria bicolor S238N-H82
ATTTTTATTCATTACCATATTTGGAAATATGCACAGACCAAGTAAATAGTACATCAACATTATCAACAACCATTTATATCATGTGAATATTTTTTCCAATTTTTATAGCAATATTTGTATTAATTACCATTTTAGGAAATGTGCACAGACCATGTATTCAATATTCCAATATTGTCAACAACAGTCCATTATTTCTCTCTTTTTCTTCTAATTTTCTAGATATAATTTCTTATCAGGAAATGTGCACAGACCATCAACAATACTCTATTATTTTATTTTATTTCTTTTGTGACTTTTTAGCTCTATTTTCATCAATTACCTTATTAATTTCTGTGGCCAGACCTCATTACACCATATTACAACAGCTACAGAGGAATAGCAAAAAACAGCAGTAGTGATGTTATAAGTGCAGAAAAAGAGATCACATGACTGCATCACATGATTAGATCATATGATCCATCACATGACTACATCACATGACCAGATCATATGATCCATCACATAATTATATCATATGACCTATCACATGACTGTATCACATGATGACATCACCTGATTATTATATATCACATGATTGTGTCACATGTCATATCATATGATACACAACATAAACAACTATATAATGCATATGGGGTGAAACTATAATCACATATTTTTCTCTTTTTTTCTTCTGATTTTCTGGCTATATTTTTACTAATTACCATATTTGGAAACATGCACAGACCAAGTAAATAGTACATTAATATTATCAACAACCATTTACGACATGTGAATTTCTTTTTTCAATTTTTTTTTTTCAATTTTGGCTATATTTTCATTAATTACTATATTAGGAAATGTGCACAGACCATGTGAACAGTACCCCATCATCACCACTCCCTCTATTTTTTAAAAAAAATTATTCTGGTAAAATTCTGTATGTATAGTGTAATAGATTATCTGTGCATCAAATGTGGGTGGTATGGCAATATGATCTATCACATGATATAGAACATGAACAACTACATGATTGTATATTA
>NW_001889913.1:477202-478444 GCF_000143565.1 Laccaria bicolor S238N-H82
CCAATGATAAACATTAGATGTTTATACACCTTTGGGCCAATCTACAACACCATAGTCTAGTTGCTCATTGGGCCCATTTGGGTAGTCCTATGACCTATAGGACAATTGACCAAGTTGCACTCTTATGGTACTATAGGGACACCTATGTCTACTTGTGTGGGATAATGAAACATTGCATCAGATTAGCTTTGAGTGGGTCAGGGTTTCCACCTGGAACATCATTTGACACTATCTCCTGATAGACAGGAGTTAGTAACACCACAATGTTTCCTTTAAGACCTAGCCAGATCAGTGCTGCATGCTGTTTATGACATAGCTTCAATTTGCATGACACACTAACCATATGGTTTACACCCGCACCTTACATGTTTTCTCTCTTTGGGATCTGGGCCCCTGATCCCATGAATCCAGATAGTGTTACCTCATTCTTGGCAGAGGTGATTATGATCAGGGTCAGTTCCTAGCTTTATCAACTTTAACTGAGCTAACATTGGTTTTTGTACTGAAAGGATGTCAACACCAATGGGGACTGACCAATGAAATCTTTTTGCTTTGCCTCCACCAACTCCTTCATCATCCTCAGGGTGACCACCACCATGACATAGTAATTCTCAGCAGTATCCTTTCAGGAGTTCTGCTGGAGGTGAGCTTTCCGAGTCTAGTCTGACTATGTTACACCTTTAATTGATTGGATGCATCATAGTTGTACCTTCTTGGCAGCATGCTGGGTGTAGTCCTCCTGCAGTTTGCATTCTGACTCATTGTGTACTACTAGTGCAACATTGAGCTTTTTGAATATGATCAAAGTCATTCTGCTGTGGTGTACTATATGATGATGGTCTCAGGTCAAGTACTAGTAGCTTCCAACTCTAATTGAGGTTATGAAGTTGTTCAATATATTTAATATGCAAACTTACTTACTACTTACTAATCACAGCCTTGATCGTCAGACCTCAAAGTTGGCCACCCGCGACTTCGTTCTTTCACCTCAGCCAGGACTGGGCCAGGATTGGGTGCACTGAAGAGGTCACATGACTTCATACAGGTAATATCATGTGCAAGGTTAAACATCACAGTAATGTCACAGTGTGTGACATTCCTTCTTCTTCTTCAACCATCATGACGACAACCTGATGACACCGTCCACAACAACGACAACACGACACCCAATGCCAATGCCAACTCATGACCACCTCATTGACACGACCACCCAAACAATGAAGATACATGCCACAAACAAAG
>NW_001889912.1:0-2088 GCF_000143565.1 Laccaria bicolor S238N-H82
CAAAAAAGGGGAAAGGCAAGGCGCGCGTCAAGGCGAAAAGTGCCGAGTTTGTGGAGAGCGACGAGGCCGGGGAGGCGCCTGCGACGAAGGAAAAGGGGAAAGCCGTTGCGTGGGTGGAGATTGATGAGGAGGCGCCTGCAGTGAAGAAGAAAAAGGAGGCAAAGAGGGCGCAAGTCGAAGAGGACAATGATGAATACGACGATGAAGAGGACGCGCCCAAAGGCAAAAAGAAGGTGCCTGAACTCTACGACCTCATCCCGGCGAAAGAAGGCCAGCTGAAGAAGAACTTGGTGCTCCGTTTCCCCACTGATCCCACCGATCCCATCGTCTGGGATTCTACGACGCTCCAGCAAGCCATTGACGATGAGGAGTTTGACCCGCCGAAAACAACTGATTGCTATGTGAAAGAAGCACGGCGGTTGGAGAGGGATGAGAAGGAGGCTGGGGCGTCCCGAAAGAAAGGAGGGAAAGGTGGAAAACGGGGGCTGTTTTATTGGGGCCGACATGACCAACTCGATTTCGACGGGCCGGTTTCGTTCGAGTACGCCTATGACCCAGAGAGGAATCCGATCGATGAGAATGGCATCAGGAGGTACCTCGTCGCAGATGTGTTCGCCACGCCATGCACCAAGTGCACCGCTATGAAGAAGCCTTGCTTTTTCGCCGGTGGGGAGCCGACGCCTTTGGGAAGGAGCGCCATTGATGAACAAGATCTGAACAAGGCCTGCGCTCCTTGCAAGGAGTCTCGGCATAAATGCCCAGGCCATTCACGACTGAGGCAGTGGACCATCATCGACAATCCATTTTACAAGGATGGTCTGCTCTACAAGGAGGCCAAAAAGTCTACACCCAAACCCACCCAAGGCAACGGCGCCCAAAAACACCACGCCCAAACTTGTGGCGCCCAAAGCCGCGGCGCCTACACCAGCGCCCAAACCAGCGACACCCAAACCAGCGGCGCCCAAACGAGACGCACCCGTGGCGGTCAAGGTTGCAGGGCCGTCGAAGCCCCAGGTAAAAGGTATTGTGCCAAACTCCCCATGCCCAATGCTCTCTGAAATGTCTTTGTTAGATTCCACTCCGAACGCCAAACCAAAGGCCCAGCCCTCGATTGCGTCGCCCTCAGACTCTGCGCCCACTGAGATTGGTAAATCTCTTCAAATGAAGTCCAGCCATCCAACTGACCAATTCAATTGCCCAGCTCGTATGGAGGACCACATCATCACACTCGAAAAACAGTGCAGGAGACTTGCGGCACAGGTGGAGGAGACAAGGGAGAAGCTCGACGGTGTCATCGAAGAGTGGAAGGAAGACGTGGCCGAACTGCTCCTCAAGCTGAAGAAGATGGAGCAATCGGTTACCTCAACCAAGGATTGGACGACGCAAAAGGTGATCTTCGCGATGGAAAGCCTTTTCCTCCTTGGAAATGGCATCCATGCGGCGCTCCTAGAGTTGGTGACGAAAATGACCGATCTTCTGGAGGAGATGGGTGCACTGGTATTGGTGGAAAGCGACGACTCAGTGGCAAAGGTGAAGGAGTTGTTGGAGCGCGCCAAACCCAAGTGGGAGGAGATGATCCAAGTCCTTGAAGCTCGACTGCCCTGCACCCAGGATTTTCAAAGGGGTCAGTCGACGTCGCCCCCCACTGATGCAGGTCCACGTTCGTCCGGTGCAGCAGATGCGATTCACACGGCGCCCACTGTCACTGATGCAGCTCCATGTTCGCCTGGCGCAGCATATGGGACTGACATGGCGCCCACCATCGCTCCATCAACTCCAGCGCCTGCTTCGAATGCACCCTCGCAGCTACACTCGCCCATCGCAGTGAAACAGCAATCAGTGGTGGCCACCGCCACTGCTGGAGTTGCACCTGCTGCCCCTTCAAGTCCCACGGCGCCCAACACCGAAGGAGTAGAACTCGCGCCGGTTGAGGTTGGCCCAGGTTCTCCACTTACCGCCATTGGATCTCGCCCTGCTTCCCCACTAAGTGGAGATGAACGAACCACGTCTACTGGGTGCAAAAGGAAGGCTGATGAAGAGGTCGACGCGGACATCACCAGGAAGAAACCGGCCAGCAATCGGAAGAAG
>NW_001889912.1:2138-11129 GCF_000143565.1 Laccaria bicolor S238N-H82
GTATGGACGATGAATTATCTACACAATTCTGCTAACGACTCGGCGTTGGACACTGTGGGTTTTGACGAGACTTCTACCAGCCAGAACGGACAACATTAGAAAGCTCTTAGAGAGTGCGAAGGGGTTTGAACGTACAGATTTTGCTGATGAAAGGTGAATCTGACGATCAGATTTAGCTGGAGATAACGGAGCGTGACGTGACTCGATCAGCCTCATTGCGATTCTAATATATTCACACTATGTTCAATGATCGAAACTGCTGAACATATTTTGAATATCATCAAGATCTATCCCGCGAATATATCGAGATGAAATTTAAAATATATCCGGTGAATAAATTCTAAATTTAGATTCCAGTATATTCTGCATTTATTCAGCGACTAAATTTCAAATATGATCAGCACATATTCTTCGCTTAAAATGGATTGAATAGATTCTAAATATAAGCACGGAATAAAATTGAATAAAATTGAAGAATAAAATTTATATATATCCAAAATATAAACAGTGAATTTGAGTTTGAAGATATTTGAAATTTATTTTCTGTATATTCAAATTTTATTCACTGAATATATAAGCCCATGCCCGCAGTGTCTACTGGTGATATTTAAATTGCTGCAGGTCATTTTCAACAAGGTTCTTGAGGGCTACTATGGTACTCATTTCGATCGACCATCTACCTGAGGGCCAGGGCCAGGGAACGGAATTGTATCTTCTCGTCGTTCCCATGAGAATTACATATGGAATTCGTTTGTCGCCGTGGAGGTCGCTAAAAAGTACGCGTCCAGATGCGCAACCAACTAGAAGCAGGGGTTGCTACACTGGCCTTGCAGCTCCTGGACGGTCGAAGTAGCACATTTGTCCTGATCGCATGATCTACCTGGCCATGCGTTGCCTACCGCCATGAATCTCGTCGGGGTGTTCGCTCTGTCATCCGCTCTCCCATAAACGGTCAAGCCTCCAGAAGATCAATCGCCATGCAGAGACTTCAACCCAGAGGACCAGACCACCTGACGGAGCAAAAACTCTTTTTTGTTCATTCGCACCCTCGTGGAGGTCATTCCGACAATCACTCACAAGGATTCTTTCCTCGAGGCGCCCCAAAGCTTCGACGCGTCTTACAGTCATCAGCTCTGCTATTATCAATGTATCGGATTCTTTTTTCGTTCACAGCTGCGTTTCTGGGTATAAGACATAGAGTCAAACGGAAAAACAAGTTCCGGTAGGCGTCAGCATGTTCTCCAAAGTGTTTTCTACCTTTGCGCTTGCCGCTTCATTCCATGTCGCTGTTGCGATCCCCATTGCGGCCCCTGCGACTCCTTGCGCCGCCGTGCACATCATCGCTGCCCGCGGGTCCAACGAAGCCCCTGGTGCAGGCCATATTGGCGCAGTAGTAACTCAGGTCCAGAGCACTAGCCAGCAGACCATTTCCACCGCTGCGGTCGACTACCCCGCTGCCCTCCTTGGGTATGCTAGCAGCTCCGCTCGTGGGACGTCTGCCACCATCACTCTCGTCCAGAAGCAGGTTGCTGCCTGCCCCAATCAGAAGATCGTCCTTGTCGGATACTCCCAGGTAACTCTCAATTAATTGTCTGACTTTTTGTAAAGTGGTTAAATTTTCTGTCCGCTCTCACAGGGAGCGCATATCATTGGGGATGCCGTCGCTGGAGGAGGAGGAGTCTCTGGCCTCGGCGCTGCAACGCCCCCAGTAGCCGCTGCTATCTCTGACAAAGGTTCGTGTCTCTTCTGTAATTTCCCTGGCATCTTTCTGACCTCGCCGACAGTCGTGGCGATTGTCCAAATGGGCGACCCCCGCCACGTCCCTAATCAGCCTTTCGATAAAGGCACCTCCAAACGCGCGGGCCTCTTTCCACGTCAATCGAACCAGCAGTATAGTGCCACGCTCCAGCCCCGCATTCAGTCCTGGTGCGATACTGGCGACCCCTTTTGCGATTCTGGTGCCGTAGTGAGCGTTCACACGTCCTACCTCACCAGGTATCAGACTGCTGCCGTCGATTTCATCGTTCAGCAAATCGGTGGATGAACCTATCTCTCAATGCTCGGCGACAGCGGGGGATTTAATGTCTTTTTTTCTGTAAATCATGATCACACAAAGTATGTACCATTTGTATGTGTAAAATCTAACATCATTCTTGTAAATCTCCATCGTTCTGTTTTTTTGTTTTCCCTCGGAGTTGGGAGGGAGGTAAGTACGTACGTACATATCGTGCTCTGAGCTTTGACATTCCTATATCCGTGACTTCAGCTGCGGTGCCTCATGCACCGAACGCGTGTGTGATAACGCTGACATGCTATTGCCACAGGGTGGCGTTTTGAAGTCACGAATGAGCGCACAACTCTATAAAGTGGAGCTTGAATGGAAAGAATGCCGTGAGAGGTGAGCGTGCGTGCGTATTTTTGACAGTGACGGTGTTTATGCGCGTTTCCGCCGCCAATATCGAGCGGAAAACGCACAAGAGACGGTCATGGCTGCTCCCCCCGCTCCCAGTCGCACCAGGCCATCGGCCCTCATCATGCCGTCTGACGACGACGACAGAACTCACAATCGGCGTCTGTCAACCTCGAGCTCTGGAAGCTTTGCGTCAGCCCCAAACAGTCCAACCGCAGCACTCTCAGCCCTTGATTCCTCCGCCCCACTTATTCTCGTCCACGAACCGGACGAGGACGATACTCCATTTGATTTCTCCGACGACGAAGACCAGGGGGATGAGCTTGTTAGTCCAATCTTCGAAATACGAAAGGCGTCAATTCCACCGCTCCCGCCATCAATTGTCTTCCTCTACCTCCTCACTCCCTATCTCAAACTCGGAGCCTTGAGTATTATCAACGCTCAGTTGCCTCTTAAGTATGGCCTTTCCTCTTTGTTGGTTTTTGCGGCATTATCTGCGCTTGCGAGACAACTATGGTACATGCTGGCTCGCTATCTACGAAAAGCGGACCTGACGGACATCGTACTTGATGCATTCGCCAAAGGCAGAGGGAAGGATCGACGGAGGGAGATATTGCGATATGTTGTCCGGGCGGGCACTGGACTGCTAAGCGTTCTGACGGCTTCAATGTACTTGCGTCGTGAGTTCTGCCGTCTTAAGCGCTAAACGAGCCTCATGGAATTCTTCAGAATCTATCGACATCTTACTCCCTTTCATATCAACGAAATTGGGTCCTCATATAACTCGACTTATCCTCACTATCCCGTTCGCCTTGGTTGTCTCTTACCTTTCGTCCGCCGAGACGCTAGCGTCGAAGAAGGTTGTGTACGCAAACTGGCTCTCTATAGGGACGTATCTATCGTGGTTATGTTGCATTTCTATTGCACGCAGTCAAGGGTTGCTGGGGACTGGTGCGTCCTGGATTGCAGGCGGGAAGTTCTGGCAAGTTACCTGTGAGTCGTGCTTTTCTTCCTTTTAAGTGTTTCTCAAGGCTAAGGGATGGTAGCTACAATTTCCTTTGCCTTCTGCGCGTCCTCTACCCTTCCCCTCTATGCTTCATTGAAAAGCGTTCCATATCAAATTACCACAGCAAAGACACCAAGGTCCCGGTCATTTCGAGTGCTCTCCCTCTTCGCCGTGGTCACGGCTGTGCTGTTGCTCCTTCCGCCCGTACTATTTGCTGCCTTCCCTAGCACACCTGCAACGGTAAGTCCCTTGTCTTCCTCTTCATTTTTTCACATGTTCATTACGTTAAGATGTCCCCATTACTCCCACAGGTAATTCCAACCCCGCATACTCTACAAATTATCAGTGCCTCTCTAAGCTCCGCTACTCTCATTCTTGGGATCCCTGCCCTGATTGTAACTACTCCCGCGCTTCCTCTACCAGAGAGAATAGCACGTACAGCTATTTTCAACATCTCACGCACCCTTATCCTCACCATCGTCGTCCTTCTCGCCCTCTCTCCGCCCGACGCATCAACTCTCCTCAATATAGTTCTTGTCGTTATGACTCTCACGAGCACGTACTTCCTCCCCGCCTTCTTTCACATCTCGATCCACATATTTAAACGCCCACTCGCCATCGTCGTACCACGTACACCACTCTTACAGACCCCATCCCATTCACAAACCTCGTTGCCCCCTATGCCTAATGCAAGTCCTCGCGCAGTCCATGACGACCTTCTCCTGCGCAAGGAAAGGGCATTGCAGAAACGCCAATTCCGGAAACGGATTGTATGGGACGTGGGCGCATGGGTTCTTCTAGGGGCTAGTGTTACTTGGGTCGCTGGGGCTGTCTGTGATGTACTGGGGATGTGGTAGGATTAGGGATTCGCTTATCGCTGGGAGATATATGTCTGACGCGCGCTTGGACGTGCACTACCACGGGATGGAATCATAGGAGGATACTTATAATTGTTCGAGGCCTTGGACACTCGCTAGGATGGACATATTTCGAGCGTGTATATTACTTTAAAAGTGTAGTAAAATATGATCAGGACATCCTGCCTGTAGCTACACCTTTAGATAATCACTAGGACAATGCTCTGAAAAAACAGGGTTCGTCCCAGTTCCTTGACGAAGACCTGAACACTGGGGGCTTGCATCAAAGCTCTGCAAAAAATTAGGGCTTTAGCAATGCCGAATTTACAACGAATTTGACAAGATTTGACGCTTGTCATGTCAGCTCGACAGATGGGCTAAACAGATACAGTACTTACCTTACATTATTTCCCTGAACTAACTTGCGTACGTCGTGAAGACCTTCGTTCAAGTGCGTCAATCCCATCACTAGACGCTCAGAGATGTGCCTCCTTCCTTCCATGGAAAGAGTGGGATGTTTTTTATTCAAACAGGGTGGTTTATAACATACGTATTACTTTTCTTGATTGAGTGTACTTCCAGCGAATGATAGTAGAAAGAACTGGCAATTTACCAACAGAATTTCCTTTCCTTCGGTTGAAATTTACACACATCCCTTCAGAAATATGTGAGATGCAACTTTCTCCCGCAGGCAAAAGACGTACTATAACTCCCTTGAAGGCCTCAAGGCATTGGAAGACAGAACGCCGATTGGCCAGCGGATGCATTCCTTCCGTTCTGTACAGTTCCTGGTTAGGGACAGGTGGAATAAACCTCAGGACCACTGTTTCTTCCTGTGGATAGGTTGCCGCGGCAAGGGCATCAACAAGTGCTGTCGTAACATGAACGCGATACAGGATGAACGCAGTGCGTCTTATGACGATAGCACAGATTTCCTTGGCCGGCAGGCGTTGCAAACCTGATTTCACGCGTTTATTATTATTGCAGTCGAAGGCGGCGATTGCCTTTGCAATGACTTGTGCTTCGGGATCTTGGTTTGAGTGCTGACCACAGTACATTTATTAGCCTCAGAAAGGTACCAGTTCAACAACTCACCTTATCCTGGTGAACGATCAAGATAACCTCATGGGGTTCACCAAGACTCATCAGGAACAGGTTGGTGTTTGCAATGATGCGCCGACCAGCCATGAGCAAAGGATCCTTTGCCCAGAGACCGAACAGGTCATCAGCAAATCCGCATAAACCTTACATTACCATGTAAAGTGCTACAATGCAACCAATTAGCACTAATGTATCACAATTTTAAGCCGACCTTACGTTGTCATCCACTGGTGTCAACAACTGTGGAATGCGGAGCAAAAGTATGTAAGGTTGGGCTAACATTGGAAGGATATGGCCAACCTTCCGCCATCTTCTTTGCCTTGGAAGGTCATGCAATCATTGGTCCCCTTGGGAAGCTCTCTTAGATATTGTGGCAGGGTACTGGTGTTTGTAGTTGCTACAGAAGAAAAGAAAAGAAAATAAAATAAAAAGAGGGAAAAAGCGAAAAAAAGAGGAATATTTCTTATCTTATCTTATCTTACAATCATGAGCTATAAACTACTGACCCATCTTTCCATCTCCACCTACAACTGGCCTACCAACCTTATTCTGACAGGGCCTTTGGATACCTGCTATCCCCCCCATCACAGTCTACTCTGTTGGGGATTTTCCAGTAAATTTTATCTGCCCTACTGCCCTCAAATTCTGGCCTAGAGCATCATTTCCTGCTCTGATTCTCTTTCAAGGTAATTAGGGAGCTGAAATTTCTAGGACATCTTGTGCAGGCCTTTTATTAGCTAATTAAACTGTATTTTGTAATGGGCTAGCAGTGATATTGTGTGGGCTGAATTAATCCTCTCCTGTGATGGTTCAGGAAAATGACTATCCACATCCAAATGATAAAGCCCTGGATTACTTTAAAAAATTTGGGTGGGAGCAATTGATCCTTTGCTTGATGGGCTGTATGTGAAGCACCTCCATTTTGATGTTCACAGCCCATACTACAGAATATATTTGTAGAAGATATCATTTTCATTTCCCTTTGCATGATTACAATTCTGTACAATTACAGCTTTTTTTTGCAGTCAGGATCTCCTGATTAATGCTAGATACTCACACATAAGCTTTAAAAACAACTGTTTCTCTGCAACAGTAGGATGGACATAACAGCAAGGGGGTGGCGGAACATGGATTTTGGATATACAGTCACATTACGAATTAAGGCGCCCTCAGCCTACCCCCCCCCCACCTCCTACCCCCCAAAAAAGGAAACTTCCGAGTTCCTATGTCAAAAACATACCCAAATAAGTAGTATGTTACATTTTTGGATCTGTTACTACGTGCGACGACACTTCATCCCCATATCCATACAGGTCGGACACATTTCGTGGCTCTCGAATCCGTTTGTCGAGCTGGACACCACCTGTACTGCTGAATGGAGGAGCGGTGGCGCGCTTGTCGTTGGTGGAGTTTGAGGGATTTTTGGTCCAAAAAAGGAGTGAATGGATCATGATGGTATGTTTTGCTGCCGTCTTGACTAGATGGCGGCTTCGCATGCTCTCGATCCGATATGCTGCTGCAGACTTGCTTGACCGCCTGTTCCAACATTTCTCACATTCTGGGCAACAAAGCTTGCTGTCGCTCGTAAACCCCTACGCTTGTCTGTAATAGAGTATCGGATTAGAGTATATATGTAAAATAGGGACTTACTTCTTCTTTGCTATACTTTCAGTGAACCTGAGCAGCGTTATAAAAAGTTTGTTGACTTTTTTTGGCTCTCAGTCAAAATTTCAGACAGTAAATATGTAAATTAGGGGTTTTCCGTGCATCTGAACTTCCCAACTTCTTTGGGAGCGCGATTTGGCTTATTGGCAAGACTTTTTCAAAGTAGGTCACAAAAAATATTTCGACCCCCTAGCGGAGCCCCCCCCCCTAACCCTATATCTGGGATCCACGTTCCGCCACCCCCTTGCATAACAGCATATTTTGTACCTTGACACAATCCCAAGTATCAGTTCCATTTTTTTTACCCAAGGCTCAGGCATCAATAGTTGTTGCATAGCTGACTTGAATCTAATTTCTTCGGGAATGGGAAGAATCCCAGAAACCTCTTTTGTTTAGGCATACATTGAATGATTTACCTATCCTCTGATTTCAAATGACTGTGGCACTTCATCTCACATTTTTTCAGCTAATATTCAAAGCTGATCAATTATCCAAATGTCAAATTGACCATCACATTCTTTCCCTGTTGAATTTCTTGTCCCAACAGTTATATTGTGATGTAGTTGAAAATTGAACAGTAAAATACATAGAAATTTTGTAATAGCTTATATTTGCGCAATAATCTCAATGTATCTTCTGTTTTACATGATGTAAAAATGTGGTGGAAGGCCGCAGAGAGGGCAAAAGTATACGAGCAAGAGAGATTACACAGCCACTTGCTATCACATAAGCGTGCTATAACATAAGCATAGCTCTCACATAAGCGTAGCTATCACATAAGCGTAGCTATTATGTAATAGCAACTACAAACACCAGTAGTCTGCCGATATTGTTGGCAACCCATAATTCCAGTTAGGGCAGTCAAATGGGTCCATCACTGATGGGCCAGCGGCGTGTGACAGGCGCCCATCAACAGTGGGCCAGCGGACTCGGCCGAGCTGTCAAAAATTCGGCCTTGGCAATGACTGGGCCGAGACTCTAAAATAGGCCATGCGAGATGGGTGGGCCGCGAGTACAGAACCCCATAGAGGACGGATCGGCCGACTTTGCCCCTGGCGCCCATGGGTTGCGCCCAATTGCGCGGATCCCATTGTTGCGCCCATTCGTCTTTGATGCAGTTAACCAGAGTGCTGCCTCGTTAGTTTCACTGTGGGGGACCACGTAGGAGAAAGTTAAATAGATATATTATTTACCTGTTGTGGGTTGCGCCCAATTGCGCGGATCCCATTGTTGCGCCCATTGGTCTTTGATGCAGTTAACCAGAGTGCTGCCTCGTTAGTATCACTGTGGGGGACCATGTAGGAGAAAGTTAAATATTTACCTGTTGTACATCTGGCGCCCATGGGTTGCGCCCAATTGCGTGGATCCCATTGTTGCGCCCATTTGTCTTTGATGCAGTTAACCAGAGTGCTGCCTCGTTAGTATCACTGTGGGGGACCATGTAGGAGAAAGTTAAATATTTACCTGTTGTACATCTGGCGCCCATGGGTTGCGCCCAATTGCGTGGATCCCATTGTTGCGCCCATTTGTCTTTGATGCAGTTAACCAGAGTGCTGCCTCGTTAGTATCACTGTGGGGGACCATGTAGGAGAAAGTTAAATATTTACCTGTTGTACATCTGGCGCCCATGGGTTGTGCCCAATTGCGTGGATCCTCATTGTTGCGCCATTTGTCTTTGATGCAACCACATTTTTCTTCGCCAACCAGCCAATATTCCCCACCCATTTTCCCCGGTCTTGCTGCGATGCTGCAAGACTTGAGTAGTTTCAAGCTCACTCAAGAAATAGCTGACTTTCTCAAAGCTAAATTCCATGCTACCCTCCATGGAACAGCACAAAAAACACCCTTTCCCCTGCACTGGACACTGGACCTGTTGGATGACTGCAATGGGATAGTTGTTGTTTTGGTTGAGGCTTTCAAACACCCAAGTGCGCCACGCCTGCTCACATAGT
>NW_001889912.1:11179-13909 GCF_000143565.1 Laccaria bicolor S238N-H82
GGACAAAATCCTAAAACAGAAGAGAAAATCTTGAATAGGTACCCGCCCATCTATTCACCTATTGTCCATAAAAGTTCGCCTTTTGTGGTAACGGATATGCATAACAATGGGCTGGTTTGGTATTTGCCTGACATCCTTTCAGGAGCACGCCAGGTATGTGACTATGGCCGCTGGGTGTACAATCTCAAACCCTGTTCAGTTGCAGATCTGGAAGTTCCTCAAAATTCTTGAATCAGCTTTGAGGATAGACGACAAGGCTACTACTAACTGGAGGAATCATAAAATGCACTACAGGCCTGCAGAGCAATGTCAACAACTCAAGCCCGGGACCGTGAGTTTATCGCCAGCATGGTTCCAGCAAGGGCACGAGGTGTGAAATCTCTTTGGATCCATAAACAAAGTCTGAACGATCTGCAGTCTTCCCAGTTCAAGCTTGAAGTCAGCGCGCAAATGAAGCGTGGCGCCGTTGGGGCGCAGTGGAGCCTGGAAATGCAAGAGTCATCTGCTTTGATTGGCGCCATCCTGAGTATCATACATCCACAACTTTATGAGCAGGGAATGGAGGCACTCCGCCGCCTCGAGACAGAAAATGGGTTTGTGGATGATGAGGAAGAATTGTACACGGCGCTGAAGCATTGGACTCCCCCTTTCAGCGCCTTGTCAGTGATTAGCAACCGGTCAACACCAGTACACCGTGACACCAAAGGGCGGAATGAGTGGATTGATGTCCTAGTGCCTTTGGGAGAGAAAGACTCGACTGGAATCATGGATTTCCCGGGTTTAGGCATATCCATCAAGTACAACCCATCGACAATAGTTGGGGTTGCTGGCAAAGTGATCTCACATGGGGCAGTGTTTGAAGGGGGAGAAAGGGGGTGCATTTCATACTACATGCGCAATAAAGTTCATGAGAGGTTAGGAGTTCCAGCGGGCACATGGATGAACACCAGTATATATGAT
This sequence comes from Laccaria bicolor S238N-H82, assembly GCF_000143565.1. NCBI lineage: Eukaryota > Fungi > Basidiomycota > Agaricomycetes > Agaricales > Hydnangiaceae > Laccaria > Laccaria bicolor. Next base: position 12,140 of record NW_001889912.1, read on the forward strand.
TGCTAGCTGCCATTCGGTGAGCGCCATTACACAGTAACTTTGCCGTTGTGGCTAGTGCGCCTGCGCCGCCTGGTAAGTTTTCAGAGCTAGCGCCTGTTGGTCACAATGGCGCTGGCGCCTCTTCGTCAAAATGGTGCTGGCGCCTCTTCGTCAACATGGCGCTGGCGCCTCTTCGTCAACATGGTGCTGGCGCCTCTTAGTCACAAGGTCCGCATGCGTGGACCCTCGAAAGTCAACGGTCCTTGCTCCGCACCCAGAAGAGATATATACATGTCCTATCGCTCAAGTAAAAATTGCCTCTCAAGAGTCACCCTCATCAAGATCCATCGGCCCAGATCCATCTTCATCTCCCTCACTACCACCTGGCTGCGCCTCTCTGAAGGCAGGCCAACCATAATCACTTGCGGAGTCACCAGTGCTGGAGTGTCCTGATGCTGGCCAACTCAAGCCTGTGGAGGACACAGGAGAAGGTTGGTATTCTGGTTGCTCTTCGTCTTCAGGTTGCTGTTCAAAGTAAGGGGCGACGGCGCCCGTGCGGAGCGCCCCAGCATCCTGCCAAGGGCCTGCGGGTACAGGACCGACGGGCTGCAAGCGAATCTCCCGTTGATGTAGCCGGTCCATCAAAATCTCAATGGCCTCTATGTCGTTTCGGAGCTGGTCTTGTTCCATGCGACCACGAAAAAAGAGGTGTTGGACCCACATCTGTGCGCCATGAACCTTTGCTGCTGCTGTGGCCGCATGCACTGGCAGAACTGGAATGCCAGCCTCATCGTCCTCGACTTCCATGTTGGGTTCACAGTATGGCTAAACAGTAGAAGGTATCAATAAAATCGATGGACAACAGATCAAGTGTGTAAATACCTGTCCCATGGCTTCAATCCACTTACAAAAAGCTTTTTCCTCCTCATCCGAATGCGCCTTCAATAGCTTTTTCTCATTCTCACCGCTGGCGCCCACAGAATTCCACCAGTCGGCCTCATATGTCGCTAGAATCGGCGCCTGGTCTTTGGGCCCGTATTGTGCTTTCAAAACCGCGGGACTGAGTGGTTTTACAATCCGTCTTGCAGGATTTGTTGCGTTCAATAAAGCAGGTGCCCATGGCGGTAGGTCAAGTACTCCACCCAAGCAGTACGCTTTCCCAACTTCCATGCAAAGACGGTTCTATAGATAGATTAAGATAGATCAAGATAGATGAACAGTGAACACCATGAGGACGAACAGTTTCATGCTGAATCCTCAATTTCCACCACTCTTGCCTCTCCTTGTCATCAATCCAGTTCACTTTGTCATCGGAGTATGCACTCCATGCCGCCTTGCATCAGGAGAAGAAGTGGTAGACGCGCCATTCCATTGCAGTGTCCATGATTCAAGTTGAGATTGGCACACAAAAATGAACAAGCCGGTCATGTGGTTTGGACACGTGATGGCCCACAGCTACGACATTGCCATCCCGCAATATGTTGCGCCCCAGTCCGTCGCGCCTGCGGAGTATGTTGCGCCACAGTGTTGCGCTCACACAGTACACGGCGCCCACACAAGACATTGCGCATAATGCTGCGCCACGCAGTACGTTGCGATCACACAGTACACCGCGCCCACACAGCGCATTTTGCCCACGCATTACGTTGCGCCCACCCAGGACAGGACATTGCACCTGGTTGCTTGTGTATGAATTACATGACAAGTGGCTTGTAATAATGGTTGGACAATTGAAACCTGTTATCCGCATCGATGGCAAGCATATTCCACAGATCCTTCTGGCGTTCAGCA
>NW_001889912.1:14184-16106 GCF_000143565.1 Laccaria bicolor S238N-H82
CCCCATTCCATCTCATGTGACAACAGGTTGAATTCTTCTCTCCATCTGTGAAACCTGGCCCTGGCCCGAAGCCAATTGATGCGATGAACTAGAAAGGTAATCAATAATCTACTACTGAGGAGGGTATAGGGATGCTTTACACTCTACCATCTGTTCGTTGTCCTGCATATCGCCTGCCAAGTTGGAACTCCAAAACCAGGCTGGCTTTGCCCTACTTTGCCCTCGCGCATTCGGGTCTGCTACCGCAGTATTTGCCTTCATGTCCTCCTTCAAGAGCGGTTTATACTGGCGCCCTATCTTCTTCTCTGGGTCGCCCAATCTTGAAATGGCATCGATGGCATAAGAGTAAATCTGGCGATGATGATGAAGCGTTCGCCCAACAGCGTGCACCGTCGCCCATGCCCTTGTTTTCTTGACTTTACTTTTTTTGATTTTTCGAAGCTTTCTTCCATATTCAAAAGACAAATTCGCCAGTGACACTCGGACACCTTGAAGAGCATCGTTCGCTTGCCCTTGGCACAACTGATATTCTTTGGACAAAAAATGTTGTAATCCATGAGCCTGAAGGTGCTCTTCTCCCATGGCTGACGGCAAGGCTAGTTTCACATGTTCAACAGCTTCAGCCGCAGCAAGCGCCGCTGCCTGGGCTTGTGCAACCTTTGTGGCGGCGACCACCATGATATCAGGCGCGCTGCCACTGAAATTTGACTCGGCCAGATCATCGTCCATCTGCAGAACATCGTCCATATCAAACTCTTCACGAAGCAACAGCTGATTTTCATTTAATGCCGGGTTCCATGCTAAAAAGGTCATTCCCGTCTTGTTGAAAGCATCGATTCTCACTCTTAACCTTTCCCTCCTCTTAGCAATGTCAACTTTCTGCAGCATAGTTGGTTTTTTTCCAGTACGCCGAATGAGAAACCTTAGTTCAATCCTGTTTTAATGTAAGCCATTCCTCGTATGCATTGGCTCTGTCAGGGTCTTACTGTGTCTCCTCAATTTTGAGTCCTGTTGCAATCCAAGATGTTTGACCTGTACTGCCCATCGAAAGGCGCTCCTGGTCCATCAGCTTTAATTGGACTTGAGCGGTGGTGAGGGGGGCTGTAGTATTGGTTAGTCTAGGTAAAATGGCATGAGCGCCAGGGGTGCTGGCATGGCGTCCATGAGCGCCAGGGATCCTGGAACGGCGCCCTCAATTTGTGCGCCACTCTTCCTGGAACGGCGCCTTCAATTTGGGCGCCACACTCTTGGCGGACTAGAGCCAATTCCACCAAAGTTGCATAGTAAGAGCTTACCTGGACAATTGGGTGGATTTCTTGGCGCCATAATATCCATCGCCTTCAAATTTCCTTGCGCCCGATCGCTCTCAGCCGCACGAATCTCTGCCTGCCATGTGTGGTTGTGTTCGCCTGCCGAACTATTCAGTTGGTCAAAGTAGTCTTTGCTGTCCACCAGACCAACGACAGCCTTCCTGTACTTGGCAATGACTGAGGAGACAATGTTGACCATTTTATTCCAGTTGCTGTCATTCATATGGTCGTCCAAGACCTCGGCCCGATGGGCGAGGGTGGCCGTGCGGGTACTCCTCGAGATATCATTGAGCTGCGCCCAAAGGCTTTCCAATATTTCCCCATCTACCATTCCAGCTCCGGGAATAAATGACGTCGCCAACCGGAAGAGGCACTCATCCTGATGACCATGGACATGAAATAAACCAATTCCCATGATCAAATTAGCCTTCTCAGAGATGGAAAGATTTGGATTGTTAGCAATCCTGTCCCAGAGATTAACATGATACTGACACATCACGTCATATATGATCATGATATCGTCCAAACCATTCAGTCCCATGTTCTTCAGCGCCTCACAAAGAGCATAGTCGATGTTCAGCTGGCGCTCGCCCTTCTGAAAGTCAACAACGC
>NW_001889912.1:17090-18405 GCF_000143565.1 Laccaria bicolor S238N-H82
CTCACTTTCTTGTTCCTCGAACTCCGCAAAGTTGGGACAAGGGGATCCATTATGGCCCAAATTCAACACCAAGCCTGTCTCCCAGAGACCGGCAGTACGGAAATAGCGGCCATTCCAGTATTGGACCCGATGGGTATGAAGCCTCCTATGAGTCTGGCGGCAACAGGCGCGACAATATACAGGCTGCAAGGCGCAATCGAGGCATCGGAACTTGGATGCCATTTTGCCGCAATCTACACAGACCATCCCAGGAGGTGGGGCCTCTGTGACAAGAGTTACCTCAAGATGCTTGTCCCTGCGGGCAACCCATTCTCTCAGATAATCGTTCTGGCTCTGGGATCACTGATAAGCAGAAGTTGGAAAGAACAGAGAGATCCACCCACCTTGCCTGACGTTCTCTGGTGAAAAGGGACAGCAAACTCATCAATGACCATTGTGTCTACATCGTGATCGAATTGGGCTTGCTGGCTATGCTGAGCTGGCGCTGACGGTGCATGCAACAGGGAATCAGGAGTAAAGTATTTGATCTTCTGGACGTATCCCCTGGTTGTCTTCTCGTATTTCCCTGTATAGAATACAGGTCCAGGAGGCCGTTTGGATTGGTATCTATGCATGGTGACTAGTGGATGTGTTTATGAGGCAAAGTAATGGTCAAAGTAAGGACGGTGAGGCAATTGCCATGCGCCGAACACGTGGCACAGGCACCATCAGCACATGGCTGCCTGCATAATGCACCCTTGATGCAGGGCGCATCAAAATGCAGGGCACCTGTCAAACAAATAATTGGGTGCAATTGCATAAAAGGTATGGCGCACATAAAAACACATGATCATTCATATGTTGCACAGACAAATGAAGTCCGGGGGTTACGAAAAGGTTAAAAGCTGACTGTTCGTCAATACCTACACCCACTTGTGTTACGACCTGACCTGTGCCCACTTGTGTTACGACCTGACGATATCTGCGCCGTGTTGTTGGCATCGGCGCCCAGCTGTGTGCCTGCGCCCACTTGTGTTACGACCTGACGTGAATGGTGAAACAAAATTATGGCACCTGTCAGATTGGATCAAAGAAAACTTGCATCAAACAGTTTTTGGAGGTTCTTATCCGCAGAGGCGCAGCACCGTTGGTTCGGCATCAAAGGCCATCCATAGAAGATTGGGTTGTGGAAAGCAAGAGGGCATGTTCTAAATCCCCCATCTGCTCAGCAACTCAACCCAATGCAGCATAGCATGCCATTAGTGAGGAGGGACTAGCCAGATGATGAAATTATCACACCTGTCTCAAGCCCATGTTGCTTGTTTGCAATATAAGG
>NW_001889912.1:18455-19464 GCF_000143565.1 Laccaria bicolor S238N-H82
GCAGGATACATCACTCACCAAGTGCGTTGCCGTAAGGCAGGATACATGATCTCTGCACAGATAGAGGCATGCCCTGGCGCATCAGATAGCATGCCCTGGCGCATCAGATATTGCCTTTTTGGGGGGACCGGCGTCAGGTACTGATATCCAGATGAGGTCAAGTTTCAAAGGTCCTCACCTGAATATGGTCAAGGGCTCGTCAGGATTGGCGCTCTTTGCCGGGCACATGTAATCCTTGAGGTCTTTGCAATTTGTTTGTGCTGCCTTGCCCCCTTTGCCCTCTCGACGATAATTTGTGAGCCCACTCCCACCGAACATTCCTGTGACTCCAGACATGCCTTTGTTGCAGACTTGCTGGCCACGGCCCCCAACTCCAGGACGAAAACCGTTCTCTTCAGAGGAGTCGGCAATTCTCAGACAATACCTAGAAGATTTTTGTGTCAAAACGAAGGAAGAAAGAAAGAAGCTGCTGATGTATGAGGTATACAGACTCATGAAGGCCAAGGCACCCCCCCTGCTTACAGAGGAGCAGTGGAAGGAGAGGAAGACGGTGGGTGCTAGCTAGTCATACTGCTGCTCATTTGACACTTTTGCCATAGAAGATCAAAGAGTGGTTTCAAAACCATGGAAGACGCATCAGGATGCCGAAGTTTGGATATGTCAAACTCATTTCCACCAGATATGTAGTTGCGCACCTGCGCCAGGAGCAAATACATGAGGTCGTGACTCGGCTCGCAAAGGGCGTGCCACCTGGGTCAAGAGTGTTTCTTGCTAAATACCAACAAGGCCTAAAGGAAGTAATGGGTGGTCTCACAGACACTGAGAAAGAGGAGTATAAAGGCTTGGCAGAGGAATGGATGAATGCCGTACCGCCCCCTGACGTCCAAAGAAAGTGAGCGGTCCAAATCATGCCTTTCAGCACCGTCTCACCTTGACCACCAAACAGACTCAATTCGAAACATGGCCTGGGCATGATGAGAGAAATGGATAAAGTCAAGCAATACCAGCT
>NW_001889912.1:19514-22470 GCF_000143565.1 Laccaria bicolor S238N-H82
TGCTTGTTTGCATATAAGGCGAGAAAACTTCACCTTGAGATAAGAGCAAAGCCAGCAATTGGGTTGCATCACCAAGCATTTTCGTAGGCGGAGAGCGGATGTTCTAAATCCCCCAATGCAGCACAGGGACTAGCAGAGGACGAAAATATCACACCTGTCAAAAGCATGCTCGGTTGTTTGCAATGTAAGGAGAGAAAACTACACCTTGGGTTAAATTTCCTTGAGACGAGCAATGCCAGCAATTGGGGCACAGCCATAGTGAGATGCTAGCCAGATGACGAGATTATCACGCCTATCAAAAGCCATGTTGGGCTGTTTGCAATGTAAGGAGAGAATCCTTCACCTTGGAATAATTCTCCTTGAGACGAGCAATGCCAGCAATTGGGTTGCGTCACCAAGCATTATCGTAAGCGGAGAGCGGATGTTCTAAATCCCCCAATGCAGTACAGGGACTAGCAGAGGACGAAAATATCACACCTGTCAAAAGCCATGCTCGGTTGTTTGCAATTTAAGGAGAGAAAACTTCACCTTGGCCCTTGGGATAGATTTACTTGAGACGAGCCATGCAACAAGCATCGGCCCCGATGAGAAGAATAGGATCCGTCACAAAGCGTCCTCATAAGCAGAGAGGGCATGTTCTAAATCCCCCATCTGCGCCACAACTCAATCTAATGCAGCATTAGTGAGGGACTAGCAAGATGACGAACTTATCACACCTTTCAACAGGACCAGTAGCGGCGAGGGGCAGAAAGATACCAGGGGCGAGGGAGAGGGACAAAAGTGAGCTAAACAAGGTGACTGGCCGCTGGTTGAGATAGTCATCAACAGAGTTCGGTGGACCAAGTCGCAGTGTCGAGCGAGGGACAGAAAGATACTAAGAGCGAAGGAGAGGGGCCAAAGTGAGCTCATCAAGGTGACTGCTGGTTGAGATAGTTATCAACAGATTGCGGCGCTCCAGGGCCGCACAAATTATATCATGCTCAGTGCGTTGTCATAAGGCGGGATACATCACTCACCGAGTGCGTTGTTGTAAGGCGGGATACACGATCTCTGCACAGATAGAGGCATGCCCTGGCGCATCAGATAGCATGCCCTGGCGCATCAGATATTGCCTTTTTGGGGGGACCGGCGTCAGGTACTGATATCCAGATGAGGTCAAGTTTCAAAGGTCCTCACCTGAATATGGTCAAGGGCTCGTCAGGATTGGCGCTCTTTGCCGGGCACGTGTAATCCTTGAGGTCTTTGCAATTTGTTTGTGCTGCCTTGCCCCCTTTGCCCTCTCGACGATAATTTGTGAGCCCACTCCCACCGAACATTCCTGTGACTCCAGACATGCCTTTGTTGCAGACTCGCCGGCCACGGCCCCCAACTCCAGGACGAAAACCGTTCTCTTCGGAGGAGTCAGCGATTCTCAGACAATACCTAGAAGATTTTCGTGTCAAAACGAAGGAAGAAAGAAAGAAGCTGCTGATGTATGAGGTATACAGACTCATGAAGGCCAAGGCACCCCCCCTGCTTACAGAGGAGCAGTGGAAGGAGAGGAAGACGGTGGGTGCTAGCTAGTCATACTGCTGCTCATTTGACGCTTTTGCCATAGAAGATCAAAGAGTGGTTTCAAAACCATGGAAGACGCATCAGGATGCCGAAGTTTGGATATGTCAAACTCATTTCCACCAGATATGTAGTTGCGCACCTGCGCCAGGAGCAAATACATGAGGTCGTGACTCGGCTCGCAAAGGGCGCGCCACCTGGGTCAAGAGTGTTTCTTGCTAAATACCAACAAGGCCTAAAGGAAGTAATGGGTGGTCTCACAGACGCTGAGAAAGAGGAGTATAAAGGCTTGGCAGAGGAATGGACGAATGCCGTACCGCCCCCTGACGTCCAAAGAAAGTGAGCGGTCCAAATCATGCCTTTCAGCGCCGTCTCACCTTGACCACCAAACAGACTCAATTCGAAACATGGCCTGGGCATGATGAGAGAAATGGATAAAGTCAAGCAATACCAGCTAGGAGTTTTCAGCTGGAGTCTGGTGGGCGACATAGATGAAAATGGACAACATAGGAGCGCTTGGTTGGACCATAATGCCGATTTTGGTCCTGAGGGCCTCCGAGAGTTCAGAGATATGTTTCCTGAGGCTGTAGGTAACATTCTGGAAGCCTGGGTCCAGTATTTAAACTACATTCAAGGTAAGATGATTATGTTGTCACGCCCTTGATCAGTGAAGTATTGAACTTCAAACTGCAGAATTTCAGCAGGGGCCTTCAGATTCACCGGCGCAACATTGCTATACCAGGCTGAGGCAGAAACGGAAGGCGCCGCATTTTGACCTCGATGGCGGCCTACCAGTGCTTCCTCTTGCGCCCCAGGATAGAGCTGAATCTGGCGATCTACTTAAATCCCTCATCAGAGAATTCATGACCATTCATTATCGTTTGGCTTCAGGCAAGCCATCGGTGGTCGTTCCCTGGTTTTGTTTAGATGAGCACAGGAACACGTTGTGGGAGAGTGAGATGTGGCCTGAGGATGTCAAGATCCGTGATCCCAGCAAATTAACGGTTCCATGCTGCAAGAAAATACTTCAATTGTGGAGAGGCCGACAGCAGACTGGTGGGGCAAGTCACACGTTTCTTTTTTCTTTTTTCATAGAAGATAAGAAACTGTCCCCTGCCCTGCATGACTTGTCTCAACAAGGCAGTACCCCTGCGCCCAGTCTAAGGAATATTGGTTCTGCGGCGGCTGTTGCCACTCCGGCGCCCAATGGGCGCGTTTCCTCAAATACTTCCTCTACGACGCGACCATCGTCCACCAGGCCTGGCCCGACCATTTCCACTGCAGACCCCCACATGGATCCTATTGGTCCAACACCATCTGGGACATTGATAGGTAGCCCAGATCAGCCACTGGATCCAGCAATGGTCCCAAATGCGGCCTTAATGACAACAGCGATGGGCACCCC
>NW_001889912.1:23488-24642 GCF_000143565.1 Laccaria bicolor S238N-H82
TTTATCCGAAAGTCCACAAGACGCCGACAAGAAAAGGTCAGGGAGGCACCACCTGCACAACTACGTTTGGAAAAAGATGCGTTGAAACGAAAGGGCGCCAAAAGGGGCGCCAATGACATTACAAATGCACCGAGTAGAAACTGAAAGATATGTTTCGGTGAAAGGGCACCAATGACATTACAAATGCAGAGTACTTAAGTGCAATTGTGTTGTGCCAAATCCCAAACAAGTCATTGCATGAAAGGTCTGCCTTTTGTATTGCAAGGTGACTTGGCTTAGTGGTTAAGGTGGGAGGTGTACTTAGTGTATATAAGTATGCCCTGGGTTCGAATCCCAACAAGTCATTGCATGGCGACTACCTGGTTTTTTTCAAGTTCAATTGTGTTGTGCCAAGTGCCATGTCTGGGCCCAGATTGTGACGGCTGGAGACTGGGTAGTCAACATGTCAATGGAGAATTTCTTAGTAACTGGTTACGTTTAAATGACAGGGGCGCCGAACAAAAAGGGCGCCAATGACATTCGAAGGATAGTTGAAACGACAGGGGTGCCGAAACAACTTAGGCGCGCCCATGACATGGCTAAGTGAAAGATCTCAAGTAGAAACAACTGTTCAAGACTTCGATTCAATGTTCAGTATAAAAACAAATGATTTAGTTGTCATCTTGACCCTCTCCCTTGGGCACCGCAGCACGAATACTCTTCCGAGCATCCTGAAGCTCCAACTCCGCGAGTTCCAGGCCCCTGAGGTGCATTTCAAGTCGGTACAACTCCTCGTGTTTTTGACGGCGCAGCAGCTCCAATACTTGTTGGGGGTCCCTACACCGGGAAAGTAGGTTGAGAGCAGATTTGAGCCACTCTTGGCGGTGCTTCACCCCATGACCATCCTAATAAAGTGAGGTCAGTAAGAAAATTGTAGTCAGAATGGCTGACCTTGTTTCTGGGAAACTCTTCACATTGTTGCCTTACCGAATCAGGATCAGCCCAGATGTATTCAAAGTTGTCTAACTGAGGGATGAGCGAAGGCGCACCACTGTGACTGGAGGATGCCTCAGGCACAGGGAGTGTTGGTCGGGTCATGTTTCTTGAGGTGGGATCGGGGCCTGGAAGGGGTGGTCGGGTCATATTCCGTTGCTTGTTGGGCATTGCATCTGTTG
>NW_001889912.1:38854-40389 GCF_000143565.1 Laccaria bicolor S238N-H82
ATAGCTTTTTGTAGTGGATCGAAGCCATGGGACAGGTATTTACACACTTGATCTGTTGTCCATCGATTTTATTGATACCTTCTACTGTTTAGCCATACTGTGAACCCAACATGGAAGTCGAGGACGATGAGGCTGGCATTCCAGTTCTGCCAGTGCATGCGGCCACAGCAGCAGCAAAGGTTCATGGCGCACAGATGTGGGTCCAACACCTCTTTTTTCGTGGTCGCATGGAACAAGACCAGCTCCGAAACGACATAGAGGCCATTGAGATTTTGATGGACCGGCTACATCAACGGGAGATTCGCTTGCAGCCCGTCGGTCCTGTACCCGCAGGCCCTTGGCAGGATGCTGGGGCGCTCCGCACGGGCGCCGTCGCCCCTTACTTTGAACAGCAACCTGAAGACGAAGAGCAACCAGAATACCAACCTTCTCCTGTGTCCTCCACAGGCTTGAGTTGGCCAGCATCAGGACACTCCAGCACTGGTGACTCCGCAAGTGATTATGGTTGGCCTGCCTTCAGAGAGGCGCAGCCAGGTGGTAGTGAGGGAGATGAAGATGGATCTGGGCCGATGGATCTTGATGAGGGTGACTCTTGAGAGGCAATTTTTACTTGAGCGATAGGACATGTATATATCTCTTCTGGGTGCGGAGCAAGGACCGTTGACTTTCGAGGGTCCACGCATGCGGACCTTGTGACTAAGAGGCGCCAGCACCATGTTGACGAAGAGGCGCCAGCGCCATGTTGACGAAGAGGCGCCAGCACCATTTTGACGAAGAGGCGCCAGCGCCATTGTGACCAACAGGCGCTAGCTCTGAAAACTTACCAGGCGGCGCAGGCGCACTAGCCACAACGGCAAAGTTACTGTGTAATGGCGCTCACCGAATGGCAGCTAGCAATCATATATACTGGTGTTCATCCATGTGCCCGCTGGAACTCCTAACCTCTCATGAACTTTATTGCGCATGTAGTATGAAATGCACCCCCTTTCTCCCCCTTCAAACACTGCCCCATGTGAGATCACTTTGCCAGCAACCCCAACTATTGTCGATGGGTTGTACTTGATGGATATGCCTAAACCCGGGAAATCCATGATTCCAGTCGAGTCTTTCTCTCCCAAAGGCACTAGGACATCAATCCACTCATTCCGCCCTTTGGTGTCACGGTGTACTGGTGTTGACCGGTTGCTAATCACTGACAAGGCGCTGAAAGGGGGAGTCCAATGCTTCAGCGCCGTGTACAATTCTTCCTCATCATCCACAAACCCATTTTCTGTCTCGAGGCGGCGGAGTGCCTCCATTCCCTGCTCATAAAGTTGTGGATGTATGATACTCAGGATGGCGCCAATCAAAGCAGATGACTCTTGCATTTCCAGGCTCCACTGCGCCCCAACGGCGCCACGCTTCATTTGCGCGCTGACTTCAAGCTTGAACTGGGAAGACTGCAGATCGTTCAGACTTTGTTTATGGATCCCAAGAGATTCACACCTCGTGCCTTGCTGGACCATGCTGGGATAACTCACGGTCCGGGCTTGATG